>NC_089535.1:27183769-27289365 GCF_963924715.1 Thunnus thynnus | reverse complement strand
GTGGCCATTGTGGAAATCGTTCATATCACAGGTCATTAGGACCCAGTCATTCAAAAAGTTTAATGTGGATCAGAATGATCCGGATTTGTAAATCCCATGTTTTGCTATCCAGAATCAGGTAATCCATCTTACTTTTGTGCCAGTATTTCAAAGCAACATTGGATTCGATCACCTTGAACCAAAACAAATTTACCAAATCTGGATTACCAGTGCTCTAAATGAGACTACATATCACAATGTAGGCTACTAGCTTTGTAAGGAACAACAGGTAGAATAGCCAGCATGGGGTCACTAAGGGTTTTTATTTGAAGAGAGAAAATAGCACAATAAAACAATACAAACATCCCCTTCCCTTTTCAATTTCTTTTAAACAGTCAGGGGTCTGACTGAAACTGTTTAAAAGAAACAGTCAGACCCCAGACACCCCTCTGCTGAGAGAAGGATAATCCTGATTTTTTGGATCAAAGGAATCTCATTCTTACTAAAAAGTTTTCAACAACACATACTGAAGGTCTTATCCAGATCAAAACCAAGACTGGATTACCTGATCTGATTTCATAATCCGTCTTTTCTTTTGAACAACCCTTTTTCAAGATTTGATCCAATCTGATAGCTGAAATCCAATCAGACTACTTCTGAACAACTGGACCCTGGTCATCGATGTATTTGCAACCAGACCTTTGAGTACTCCAAATTTAGCAATAAACATTAACAAGGAGCCAGTACAAGCACTGGACCAATACTGTCAGGCAATTATTTTTAGAATAAATCCATGGGGCAGCAGCAGGGGCCCCCCAGGAGACATGGGGTCTGATGCATAGGGTGTTTTTTGTCTACAGGAAGAGGCGGGGCTTATCAGTTCAGCTGGTAGCATCAGATTTATCTTCATTAAACTTCAGGAAAATGTTGAGACAGTCAGCATCTGAACACACTGAGCTCAGAGGACCAGGTGCAGATACCCTCTGTGTGTGTGTGTGTGTGTGTGTGTGTGTGTGATGCTCTGTTGGGGAAAATCCATCAAGTATACACCAGAGTGACTGCTTGGACACCCTGACAGCACCCTATTAGGGTGACTGACACTGACAGACAGAGAGAGAGAGAGACTGTGTGAATCTGTGAAACACTGTGTGTGTGTGTGTGTGTGTGTGTGTGTGTGTGTGTGTGTGTGTGTGTGTATGTATTTTGTTCTTGCTGACAGGCCCACCTGCTGTGGGTCTCTGACTTTCACACACAGACCATCTCATGTATCACATGAGTTACACTGCAGGAAATCCTGGTTTCTGATTGGCTGGCAGGTATTCTCATAACCTAGACACTATCTCCTGCTGGAATTAATGTGTAATCTGTATCTGGATATTTTATCTGGAAAGAATATTACCAGACTTTAAGATAATATTTGATAGAGCATATTGTACCCTAAAGACAGCAGAGCAGTTAAACCTGCAGCGCAGAACTCTTATATATATATAAATGAACATCTGTTACATTCAAGCCCTTGCCAAACAAGTTCACACAATGCTGATTAAGCCTATCACCGCCAGATAAATCTCTCTGTATTTCACAGTATATGGCGTTTTTAAATCTCATGTTAGGGGTGACATTCCCACGTTGGCCGTTTGACTGTTAATAGTGCAGCTCTTCTAGATGTTTTAGGACCGAATGGATCAAATGCTGATAATGAAACGAGTCATTTCTCAAAACTATCCACTATTTTACAGCTACAACAGTAGGTTACGGCCAGTGTGTTCTGGCCATCGGGCATACTGGGACAAATCTTGGTGGGCTATCAAAAAATACGTTTTTGGGCCGGTGGACCGTCAAAGCGTATCTGTCTTACTGGTCCTATCTGTTTGCTTCGGGGTGTGCATGAGAGCATGCTGCATGCCTGTGTCAGGCCGTATTCACACCAAATCAGGCGTTGCAGGGTTGAGTAGAGGTGTGTGTGGGGGTGTGGGTGTATTTGTGCTCTAGAATGTAACCGCTGTGAAACAATCAGAAAATAACTTTTTATTGATCTGATTCACCGGCTTTCTCGCTACCAGTGCTCCCTCTCTTCATTCTCTCTCTAGCTCACTCAGTCACAGCTGTGCTCTCTTTTTTTCTCGCCTTTTTTAAAATGAAGCCGACAGAATAGTCTAACTTTACTTTTAACATTATCAAACAAAGAGAAATGTTCTCCCCTTGTCCTAGTAACGTCGAGCTGAGCGCCCACCTTTACTCTCACTGCCAGAAGAGGGAGACAAAAGTCCTGCATTCCAGCTTCAACAATATGACATTATTTATATAGCAAGTTTATCTAATATAAACATTCAACACATTCAAACTTTGAGAACTGAAAAAACTCAACTCAACTCAACTCAATCTCAAATCAAAGTCCACTTACTTGCTTGTTCTGGAGCTGCCAACCGTATCACATGGTCTTCATAAGCAGATTGGGTTTGCTCCGTTGTCATGGAACTGTAGATGTTCAAACTTCCATGATTCTGAGCACCTCTAAAGACAGTGTTCGATGTGTGCAATGGGCATTAATTACCACGACACTGCATGACACCAGCAGTGTGTGTAAGACAATGTCTGTATTAGATGTTAGCAGAACAGCAGCAATAGCTTCAGTCCTCCATCTGTAGCCAAATTTCCATCCAAAAGTAGTGCAAATTTTAACCGAATTTCCAGAAAATTTGAATAAATGCACATTTCCATCCACTGCTGTTATACAAATTCGGGAAGTTGGCGTCGTTGGGATAAACAGTGGCGCTGATTTCCAGTTGGGGGCCATTAAGATGCTGAGATGCTGTAAAGCGCCAGTCAAACTTGAAACGGTGAAAAACAATGCAGAAAACATAATGGAAATATGGCATTTATGTTCATTTCATGTATTAATTTGAGGCACATCAGAGTCTTCTCATTTAGCGTTTATCAATACACCAACTGCCATCAAACATGGGAATATGCTTCCTGCTGAGCTTAAAATTTGCACAGACTTTCATTCTTTGTTTTGGTGCAAAAAAATTGATATTGAGCAACTAGTTATATCAACATTAGTTTGACTGTGATTCAGATTTTAAATTGTATTGAATTGTAATTGTATAGTTGTACTGGATGAATGTGCCAGCATTTATATGATGATGTGTGTTTTTAGATTTGTCTGTATAACTGTTAGTGTGATAGAGACTATGTGATGTTGTTGCGTGTAAATGAATGTTTTTAGTACCTGGTGATTGTTCTGTGTGTACCTGCCCAGGGACCACAGATGGAAATTAGCTAATAGCTAAATCTGCCATAAATCATCTCTTCTCATTTTGAGATTAATGTTTTTTGTGCATGGTCCTTGTTTAATAGAGACTAATAATAATAATAACTTTCCACATCAGCCAAGCAAAAAATTTTGTGATATTTTGAGATTTTTAAAATTTTTTTTACATTTATCCTCAGGTTTTTTTTCCCAGGTGCCAATTGAGAATGCAAATAAAAACAGGTGGATGGCACTGTGTTTACACAGGATGCGTTCAGGCACAGTGTTGAGGATAGATCCTCTGAATTTTGGCAGCCCTCAGAGCCCAACACATAATCACTGTAGTTACGCATGTAAAACAGAAGTAAACAGACTTGATATAAGAGCAACGTTACTCTAAAAAGGCATCAGGAGCAGGTAAGGGTGTCAGGAAACAACAGCTAGAAAATACCAGGTTTCCAATATAACAGGAAGTTTTATAATATCAGTTAGGTGTCAGAATTCCTTACACAATAGGAAATGCTCATACATGACACGGTTGGGTCATTTTGAGCATCCACTTAATCTGGAAATCATCCTTGTTATATATATATATATATATATATATACAGTCTATGGTTAAACCTGACAGGTTGGACCCACCACCTGGAATGAAGCTGGAAGCAACTCATGGAGATGACTAGATGACTATAAACGTTTACAGCAACACTGAAATAACTGATCAAACACTGAGACATCCTACTGCTTAAAGTCCAGCTGAAATCACATTTAATCATCCCTCTTTTCAGTCAAAAATACCGGCAACAGGTGTTTAAAAATATATTAGAAATTGTTTTGTACTACTAATATTAACATGAAGAAAAATGATGTTTGGGGAAATATCAGAAATGTTCCTTTTTGTCTTTTTGTTTCATTGACAGCAGCTGGTGGGCTACATCTGTAACACTGAAGGAAACAAGATACAAAGTAAACAAACTGCTGCTACAAGTCCTTGAAATGACATTTGCAGGTATGTTTACATGCTGTATAATGTGCTGCAGCTGAGCAGCTAATTAGCTAACGAGCCTGCTAACTGACGTTAGTGGTGAATGTTTGTTTGGTGGCTCGTTCAACAAGCTAAGGTGACAAGACGTGTTCATGTTTGCAAGTTAGATAAGAAGGAGACTTTAACAGGAAAGCTAATGTGGGTTGTTGTTCAGAGTTTGTGGCTTGTGTTATGTAGCAGGATGCAATCAGGCTCAGTGTGACCGTCTGCTCTGCCTTTGATAGAACGCCACGTTACCGCTTTATGCAAGATTTGATTTGCTGTATGGAAACAAGGTCTCCATCTATGTAGACTGATAATGGAACAGTATTTAAAATGTAAAACTAGGGGGCACCAACAGGAAATCAAAGAATCAAAGAAAAAGAAAAAAATTTGCCGTCAGCAGATATAAACCTTCCTTGAACACTGGTTTAAAACCCTCAAAAGAACTGAAGGTGTTTGCATGATGTGAGCGTTGAGTTTTAATCTGTGTTGTCAGCCTGTGACATCATCAGCCTAATTGATGCAACTGAGCAATAATCTGCCACACCTGGTATTTACTAGCTCAGTGGATCTCCTGCTTTAAATAGACACACAGCCTGTGCAGATAGTTGTCTACAAAAGTTGTCTGCGAGACAGACAACTGAAAAAACGGCTGAAACACCTTCTGTGTAAACAAGCTGTAAAATGTCTCAACCATGTTGGCTTAACAACTTAGTTTGACAGTAAGAGGTGTTCAAAGTCAAGGAAGATTAAAAGTCTACAGTTCTACAGTGATGAAGGTACAGTCAGACTTGTTTTGTCAGCTGCTTTTTTTTCTCTGCAAGCATTTAGACTTGTCACAGTATGAAAAGAACAGGTGTTACTAAGAACATTAACCATGGCTCTAAGTGTCCCAGTAAGTCATTACAGTGTGACGGTGTACCTGCATGTACAATACCAGGACACTCAAGCACCTACATGGAACTCAGTCATCATTCAGTTTATTATTTACACCTGTGATTTTACTGCTGTCACAAAATTTAAAAGTTTTTTCTTATCCACACATATAACAGCAGACATGTAAATCAACTCTCTGTCAGTTCTCTATCAGACAAAGAGGAGCTCAGCTGTGAAATAAGTACCAGCATATTGCAACACAATCTTCTCACCTCTATTAAAAACTCTGAATTTATGTATTTTCTTCCTTGGCAAACTTCAGTTTTAGATATTGTCCTTTTTTTTTGGTGAGATGTCTTTGTAAGCCCTTTTGTTTTTGTTTTGTTTTTTTTAAATCTCAGCAGCACCAATCCTTTTGTACATGTAATGCATTATGAGATTCAGTTTTGTGTCTTATTATTTGTGCAAAATAAACTAAAATTAAAAGTATTAACTCGGGGTGCTGCACAGTTTTCCCTCACTTTCCTCTGACTGTGTTCTATTGTTGCCATGGTCACATGACAAGCTGCAAAAAGTGAGAATAGTAGCAGCCTCTTTCCTAGTGTTGCTGCTGACGCCCGCGTTGGTGGCAGCGTCGCCGTCATGTTACATTGTGGAGACCTGTGGCAGCAGAACCGCTCACTGTCTCAAAGCATCTTCACACATATGGATTCAAAGACTCAAGAAGGTGCGATGTGGGGAAGGTGTGAAAGGTTCAACTTCATGCAAATGTCTTCTGATGTGCTGGAGCAACAACCTGGACAACCAATCACGCTCATCATGTCTCCCTCATAGAATAGAATAAACAGAACATAATTCATTTCTGTTCCACTGGACTGCATAAAAGAATTTCAAAAAAAGGAGAAGAAGAAGATTGTTGTGTTTTCTAATTCTCTACGATACAACTTGAACCAGCTAGTATCTACTTGTTCCTCTCGTCCCTCCATCTTCTCCTCCTTCCCATCCGCCACCATAACGTCTCCCCCTCCTCTTTCCTCCCATTAGGTGAACCAGTGTTAACAACCTCTAAAAAATAATCTTGCCTCCATCATAATTGCCGTTCTTGACAAATGTAAAGATGATTAAAAGTAGCTTAGCAGCTTCAGTTGGGGCAGCACTGCTCCCTGGGGCATACAGTGTGTGTGTGTGTGTGTTAATCCAGTAGAAGTTAGAAATGTAATTAAAGGCAGTGTGAGTATGAGGTTCAAGCTAACAGAGGTCAGAGCAGCTGCCGCAGAAGCATTAAAGCAACACTGCAATCTGACACACAGACGTTAAAGGATCCATCTGCCAAAATTACAAACAAACATATTTCTTCTCTTCCCTGATGGTTTTTTTTCTCCCTGCACCCCAATATGATGGAGGTGAATTGGTTTGTTAGTTGGTTAGCACTGAAAAATGAACTCAACAGCAACAAATCTTTCTAGAAACAATGTCCATGTTCCTCTGGATAATCCACAGAACACATTGGAGACAGTTTTCACGGGGACAACTTGTTCTGTGGGTGGAAAATATTAAAACTTGCTATCTAGCCCTGAGGCTAGATAGCACAACAATAAAACACAACATTTCAGAAAACACAACAACAGTCATAAAGCACGACATTTCAGAAAATACGACATTTTGGAAAACAACATTTCACAAAACACAATGACATTTTACCAAATGGAAAAGGTAGGGACATCAATTCTTGGACAGAACCCAAGTCAGTCAAGTTTTGTCTGTGCTACTGGGCCTTTGTCTTCATTAAAAAAGTTGATGTAAACCAGGCAGTGTTTCCCCTAGGTTGACTGCTTTGAGTGAAAAACTCAAGACAGAGACTCATCAGCCACACATTTCTCCGTTCTCTGTTAAAGAGCACCTTAAAAGTCAGTTCACTTTAAGTGAGCCTGTCAAGTTAAGCTAACGTGTTGTTGCTAACTTCGGGGCTAACACCCTTTGATAGATGAGTATTTTATTGAGGAGCTGCAGCATTTATTAACTGACACACAGCCTGTACTCTACATTTACTGCCAGATTGACAACTTACTGCTAAACTTTTCCTCTGCTCCGCTTGCGTTCAGGTCATGTTTCTGCCGCTCACCCTCTACGCGCGCACATTTACACACACACACACACACACACACACACGCACTGCCTTATTTCTTAACGGAGCTACGCTACTCTTGTACCTTTCACATAGATGTCCTTTGAAGAACGAAGAGAGGGAGAACGACTAAAAAAATCCACAATAACGTGGAGTCATTAGTAGCCCGTTGAGTGAATATATGGGAAACACTGCCAGGGCTTCCCAGACCCTGGTCTGCAGACCAGAACATTTAGTACTGGACTGCGAGGGAACCATGTGATTCAGTAAAAAAGCTGAATAATAATTATATAAGTTTACAGGCTATTATAGGCTATTTTGGGGTAAATACCTTGAAATTTGCACAGTCTGTGGTCCATTTTCCTCTTCACTCAGTGTCATGCAATTGTCAACCTCTCTCTCCAGCAAAAAGGTCCCTGAAAACGTATTGTTGCTAATGGAGGCCATCGTCTACCTGAGCAAGCTAGTGAGTGGGTTTCCCAGGCTACATACATGGTTCCAATACAATGAAATACAATGAAAAAACTCACAGTACAGATTGTATCATGATTTTGAGTCAGGGATCAGATCATTTTTTCGTATCAGCAAAAAGAAAAAAGAAAAAAAAATATATAAGTATAACTTTGCTTTCCATTTATTCTGTAAAACACTTCAAACAAGGAACGTTTGGCCATGTCCTAAATGACAACAACATTCAAGATGTCCAATGATGTTAAAATATATACAATATTCAACACTCAATTGCTAAATTAAAGTGAAATATGAGGAATGATACCTTCCTCCTTTAAATTGGATATATTATGCTTTTCCTTATTTTCAGACATATATATGATGTTACAATGTCGGATGTTCATGTTAAAAGTGACCGACGTGTCAAATAACTAGGTAAACATATGTAGCAGTAATCCCTGTGAGCAGAAAGCAGCAGCTTCAGACAACTCTGAACGCTGAGTTTCCACTTTCAGCCTGAGCTGACATCAGTTTGTGATGGATTTCTTTATATGGACATCTGCTACGTGCACAGCGTGCAAGTTCGCTGCTCTGGTCTGGGAGTAGTTACACCAAGCCACGACGAAGCTCTGCTAAGTCAGTGAGGAACATGTTTTTACTTCCTGTAAATTATTCACAATAAAAGTCTCCCAATAATAAAAAGCTTTTAATTTGAAGCAGTAAAGCAGGAAATGTTTGATTTGCAATGACAGTAATGTTACACAACTCTGATACTAAAGCTGACCAATCAGAACAGAGTGGGCTCATTGGGGGGGGGGGGGCCTTAAAGAGACAGGAGCTAAGACGGACTGTAAGAGAAACTATGTATATTGAGGGGCTGCATAAAGGGCTCTAAAACTTGAAGGTTGAAATGAGCATAATAAGTCCTCTTTAAACTTGGTAGTGAATTAAACAGTAGCCTGTGTCCACATCATCAAAACTTGATGATAACTTACAAACATGAACACATGTCTTGTCCTGCAGCTTAGCTTGTTGAACGAGCCACCAAACAAATATTAACCGGGGAAAAGTGCACCGCTAATGTCAATTAGCAGCTAGCTAGCTAAGTAGCTGCTCAGCTGCAGCACATTAAACAGCGTGTAAACATACTTGCACTGTCACTTCGGACCCGTTAAATGCTGGTTTGGTTGCTGCTCTTCAAAATCTGCTGTCTGTCCATGACTTGTACTTACCGCAGTTTGTTTACTTTGTCTCCAAAGAGACACTACATTTGCACATAATCCACGGTTCACATGCATACCAAATCATTGGGTGAGATCCGTAAGGATCACGGATCAACTACGTTCCGTTACACCACTAGAAATGATAATACATATTTTTCAAGTAACAGAAAAACTGAAAACTTGTGAAAACACACACTCACCGGCTACTTCATTACTGTAGGTACATCTGTGCAATCTAATACAATCCAATACAACAGCTCTGCCATAAAGTCTATATTTCTGAAGTTTATGCATTTTCAAATATTAGGAACACCTTCAGTATAATGCACTCCAGTACACCACTACCGCCCACTATGACCTCAACAATAATAATAATACTATTGGCTGTCTAATCATGTATAAGAGACAAATGAAGTGAGTTAAGTTTATTTATCACAGAAAATGGGCAAATGGGCAGAAAATGGCATAGACTTTTCCATTTTTAATATCTGCCATTAATTCATGTGAATGCTAACTTGAATGGGTAAAATACTGTTTGCCATATGAATACCTAAAATAATTTACCAGATACCTAGATTTATTTTTCACTGTTTTAAAAAGGCAAAAGAAATACATGAAATTAGAATTAGAAAGGATACCAAGAAGCAACATTCTGAAGGATGAGGAATAACAGAGAAATTAATAAAATAAGGGAAGATATGGGAAGAATAGAAGATAAAGAAAAGGAGGGAAGGCAAGGAGAAACTACAGGAGAAGGGATCAGGTGAAAATAGACTCATAGACAGCTGAGTAAGGGGAATTTTTTATGTTCAACTCTGCTGTCTTCTCATTTCAGAGCTGCTGTTATATAATAGTTTTGTGGTATAAATCCAGCCTATACAGTTCTTTCCTGGTTTTTATTTTGTTTGAAGCCTTGAATAGTAAAGCAAAAAATGTAAACGCTGACATACAAATGTGCCAATAACTTCGTATTGGTTGCAATCTTTCATGTGGCATCAGTTAAGGGGAGGGAGGGGGGAAGTCTCCCACCGGGGCTGGAGAAATTCCTAGGGGACCCTGTGCAGTCTAGCCATGCATTTTATTTATACCACTATCATTGTGTTTATGCACCAGTAATGCATGCGTTGGCATTTATAAAAACATCTTTTTCATTTGCTTCCCTGTGGTATTACAGAGTCCTCCAGCCAATCCAACCCCAACATTAACACGCTTTCTGGAATACTGGAAGAAAAAAGCAGACATAAAGAAGGTCTTTGACAGAAATGTTGTATATATTACATGATCTTTATTGAGCAAGTGAATACAGTGTACGGTTGTCTCTTCTTCCTTTAAGTATGTGTCTACTCTGCCATTACATCTGTCACAAAGACTATTCAGGTTTGCAAGAGATTCTTTGAAAATCATAGGAGGCACAATATTTGTCAAAGATGAAATGTGTGTCAAAATACCATTTTAAATTAAATGTCATGCTGCAGAGATGTCCTGGCCTACACATCATATTCTACAAACTTAAGAAAACATCTTTGTTTGGTACAGATCCCTGCAAAAATCACACCATAATCATTTTAATGTTTTTCAGTGAAAACGAAAATAACGTAAAAATGATCATTCCCTCTAATATCACAAATCATATTGCAATTGCAATATCAGTCAAAATAATCACAATTAGATTTTTTTTTCCAATTGTTCAGAACAATCTCAGCTATCTCTAGTATGAAGCACCATTTTGAACTAGAGCTCTGTGTAAAATGAGTAAATGAGCATTACAGTTTTTATTTCACACAAACTTTTATTCTCACTTTCAAATAAAAATCACACTATTTACATAATAATGTTACTTCTGCTGTCATGTCATGCCACAAAACAGTTTCTGTCCAGCATCAGGCAGAGGACATCACAGTCCCTGTACTTCCACGGTGTGTCCTGGAGGTGGTGACAGGGGGAGCAGTGCTGCTGTGTAGACAGACAGTCTCATCTGCACAGAACAGTATGATAAAATAGTCAACTGCCAAAATGTATCCATTCAATTATACTGTTTGTAAGTGAAGGTCACATTTACATAACATAACTTTTACACAGAGTAAATCTTCACTCAATGGCAGTCAAAGTTCATGACTATTGATACACAAATCATTTTTACGCATTGCGCACAGAAGCAGCACTTGGCCAAGATGGTCACATTTACACATGAAGTTCAATGTTACATTTACCCATCTTCAAATGGATCTCTTTTATCTTCGTATTGCTCTTCATCATGTGAATGAAATCCCTCCGACTCAGAAGCTCCATCATCCTTCCCCAGATCACTGGAAGAGCTTCTTCAACAGTATACTGCTTTGATATCTTCTCTCTGAAAACAAACAGCATGCTAAGTAAGTGAGAAACACGGTGACAGCTTTCATAGTCTATGGGTGAGAGGCAGTGACGTGTGTGTCGGCCTAGCCTTGTCATCTGGTTAGTTTCAAAAGGCAGACACACAAGTCCACCAATAATGCACTGTGAGATCTGGGCAAACTGTCTTCTCAGCCTGTTATCTCTGTGAGTCACGTATGATCTCCACGAGAACCATGAACCGTATTTCTGCGCTGTATAATCGCAAAAAGATATTAACTGAAACATTGCATAGGACACAGCGCCGCGTTGGCAGACCTCAGAGGTTAAAGATCCATTTTGGATCCAAAGCCCCCTTCACATATGCACTGCAACCCTGAAAATTTCCTGACATTATCCACAGAAGCTGTATGTGTGAACTCAAATGTCTGAATCAGTTGGACCGGACATTAAACTGACTTTACCCTACCAGCTCCCTATTACAAAGTCCGCGTAATGTCCAATATAGCCCATGTGTGAATACAGCAGGTCTTTTTTTTTTTTTTTGAAACAAACAACTCCTGCAAGTGTGTTCACGGTGCCTGGATACCAATGTTTCAGAAGAGACAGACCTGATGGAAGAGGAGGAGGGGCGCTTTTTTATGTGAGAGACAACATCAAATGTGAACGTGTGGTTTATAATGCGGGTAACTCGTTAGAAAATGTTGGGATAAAAATAATGTGATCCCAGCAAATGTCTTTTAACATCATAGGTATCTATAGGCCTCCTTCTGCAGATGACACTTTCTATGATCAACTCACAGAAGTCTTGAAAGAGTGCAATCTCAATAATGAATCATTACTTATGGGTGATTTTAATGTGAACTGGGAGGATAAAACTGAGAGGAAAAAACTAAAATGATCACAGAGAAATTCCAACTAGAACAACTAGTAAAAGGCCCAACTAGGATTGCAAAATGCTCCAGTACACAAATTGATCTGATATTTACTAACAAACCAGAGAGAATAACTAAAAGCTATAATTTAATCACTGGTTTATCAGATCATAACCTAACCCTATGTGTGAGAAAACTGACTAAAAGTAGATTTAAGACCACGGCAACTAAGACAATGATCCTTCAATGCATACCCAGAGCTAAGCAAGAAGAATTTACCAATGAAATTAACAGCTTGAACTGGGATGAGGTACTGTCCTCTAATGATCTGGATTATGGCTGTGTTACTTTTACTCACAGAATCAACTCTGTGAGGAAAAGATTTAATGTGAGGATACAGATAAAATCTAAAAATAAAAACAATTTACTGTGGTTTAATGAAAATTTGTGGAAGCTAATGAAATCTAGAGATGCTGCACTAAGGAAGGCAATTAAAACTAGAAGAGACACTGACATGCTGATTTATAAAGGTTTAAGGAACAAAGTAATGTAAGAGCTAAGAGAAGCTAAACCTCGTTTTTATCTCAATATTTTGAATGAGGCAAAAGGCAACAGTAAATTGATCTGGAAAAACATTGATGATCTCACAAGGAGGGACCCAACATTTTAAATTCAAAGTATAGGGAAAGTTAATTGAAGATCATTTTTCTGTTGCTTCTGTCTTTAATCATTTTTTCCTTGAGTCTGTATATGAGCTTGGAAAAAAATGTACGAAAAAGAAACTGGATGCTGTTCCCATAGATGCTACAGGTCAGGTTTTCGAGCTGGTAGAGAGTAATGAGTTACAAGTAAACAAAATCATCAGCTCCTTAAAAGCTCCAAAAGTAGAGATGCTTTCCAATTTGACACTTTGTGTCAAATCACACAAAGATATTTTAACTCCCCTTTAATTAACTTGTCTTTTAAACACAACTCCTTTCCTGATGACTGGAAATGTGCCATTGTCACACCTATTTTTAAATCTGGAGACCACCTTGAAGCCAGTAACTACAGACCAATAAGTATACTGCCAGTACTCTCAAAGGTTGCTGAGAAAGTTGTCATTAAACAACTGACAACATTTCTTAATACAAGCAATTTTGGTCTACATTGTATGCAATTTGGCTTCAGAGCAAATCATTCCACTGAAACTGCTACCTTTCACTCAATAGAGCAAATTAAATCAAGACTTGACAAAGGAGGAGTAGCTGGAGCTGTAGTTTTAGATCTGCATAAAGCATTCTATAGTCAATCATGATGTTTTAATATCAACACTCTCTAAATTTAACTTCTCATCTAGAGCACTGACATCGATGTCTTCATGTTTATGCAATAGGATACAATGTGTTAAAGTTGGTGACACTGTACAGTAACATGAAGTGCACAATGGGTGTTCCACAAGGGTCAGTGTTAGGTCCCCTATTATTTAGTTTATATTTTAATGATCTCCCTCAACAGTGTCATGATGTAGAACTACAAATGTATGCAGATGACACCTCTGTGTACACACATGCAAAAACAGCTGAGTTAGCTGCTGCTAAGCTAACAATTGCGTTGGAAAGGATCGCACATTGGTTTGATCAATCATAACTGAGTCTAAATGTAAATAAGACAAAGGGTATGTTTTTCTCTGAAACTATGGTATAACCTCCTAATGCTGATATTTTCATCAAAGGTGACAAAATTGACATAGGTACTGATTTTAAATATCTTGGTGTGACATTGGAATCCAAATTTGAACTTTAAGAAACATGTTTAAAAAAATGGTTAAAACCATAGAGTACAATTTAGCAAATTTGAAACATATTAGAAACTGTGTCTCTTTGGACGCAGCCAAGATATTTATGCATGCTATGATTCTTTCCCATATGTCTTATTGCATCACATGTTGGGGGCAGGCTGGAGAAACAGCCATAAAACCTCTTTTGTCCTTATACAAACAAACTCTAAAAACTCTGGACAAAAAGCCAATGCATTTCCATCACTGTAGGGTACTGGAGAAATACAATTTACTGAGCTTTGATAACTTTAGATTAATTTGTGCCTAGTTTATAAAATGTTAAATGGTTTGGCCCCTCCTCCACTATGTGACTTTGTGTACACTCGCTCAGTAAGTTCTATTAGATCCTCCAGAATATACTCTATACAAGATTGTACCAGACCATTTCGTCGCACTGCATTTGGGCAGTCAGCTTTCTCAGTGAAAGCCACAACTCAGTGGAATACCCTACCTGATGATATGAAGAACTGTAGTTCTATCAATGCATTCAAGGTCAAACTAAAAAAATGACTAATCAGCTGTGTGACCACTGAGTCTAGTTTGCATTGTTAGTTTCTGATTGACATTGTGGGTGTATGTGATGTGCTGTTGTGTGTAGCTTTGTATTTTGTATGTTTTTTGTTGGGTTTTTTTTTGTTTTGTTTTGTTTTGGTGTGGTTTTTTGTTGGGTTTTTTTTGTTTGTTTTTTGTTGGGTTTTTTTTTTGTTTTGTTTTTTTGTCTGTTTTTTGTTTGTTTGTTTCTTTGCTTTGTACTGTTTGTTGTTGTGCTGTTGTATGTTTTGATTGCGGGGGACTACGGATGCAAATTAGCTTCGAGCTTGCTCCGGTGCAGTGCATCTTTAATGTTTAAAACTGCACACTGTCCCAATCAATAAATCAAATCAAATCAATTTCCTCTCAAAGGACCTTGTGAATCACATTGCAGGGAAGCTCAGTCTCTGCACCACTGTGGAAGATATTACAGATGAGGAGATAAAGAAAGTTCTGCATCAGGTACCTTGACTCAAAGAGTGGATTTATTAAAAGGACACATGAAGATCATTTTAGTAATTCAGAATAAGACTATACTCTAATCAACAGACCAGAAGTTTTATTATTTTTAAAAGGGTTAGAAAAAAAAAATATGATCCCAGTTTTCAGAGTGATGGGAAAGTATTTGATACATTTTTGGTTTTTCATGGACGAGGATGACGATTGTACAGCCACAAACCTGTTTAAGTAAATCAAGACCTTGGGGAAGTACTTTACTCTCGGCCTCCACTTTATACTTACTGAATGAGACAAAAAATACACTTTTTGTCTTTGGACATAAAATCTGGCAAGGAAATGACTCAAACTTTTAGAACATTTAAGGGTGTGTAGAGGAGAGGTGGTAAATTGTGAGGATGTGAGGAGCCCTTGGAAGGATTATTTTATGATAACTGCAGTTGCTCATACCATTTGGCCATCCATCACAAGATTTTTTTTTTTTTTTTCATATTAAAAGGAAGTCTGTTTTAACCAATCAGGGATAGTTTTTGGTTGGTTTTTCAATTTAAGTCTTTTTAACAGGTCTGGAAAGCAGAATTGGTGGAATCTCTGCAAAACAGCATCATGTTCCAAAGTGTTGGATGTTTCTGACATGTGAACACTTCAGAGGAGAAGCATACACTTGTAATGGAGTACCTCAGACGGTGCATTACACACAGAAACCACAGTATTATTTAAAGGTAATATTTCTAACGACTCATTCTCTGCCTTCAATCATCAAAAACATGTCATAATTTCATGTTTAACAACATATCAGATATTTGTCAGGCCCATGATTGGGCATAATTTGGTATTACTAATAACATGAATGCTTTGAAGCAGCCACAGACTTTGGTTTTGGCAACACCTTGACTTTCTTTGTGGGTTTTTTTTCTTTGACATTACTCTCACAAAAAGGCAACTGAGCAAATTGGTTGTTTTTTTTTCAAAGCCCAGCAGCAATACTTGCATTTGTTTTAAAGCTCAGTGAAAAAAGAAGGTAGACTGTCGAAAGAGGAGGACTGAACATGTTCACAGAACATTTGGTTGACACACTTCTTGCATATTGCAAAGTGCAAGCAAGATTTCTAAAGAACCAATCTTAATGGCTATAGTGTCATTCTTCTACTGCCATTACACTGTCATCAAAATTCATTTCACAATATGTTAAAGCAAAGATCCTGTCAGTAGGGACTTAAATACATTTTAGTAAAAGTGTTTATAGTTACATAAATGTGTAGCTTTTGCTTTCAGGTCTCAAAGAAGTTCATTTCTTCTTTGAGACCTGATAAGCTGTTTGTTACATGATCATTGTTCCTAATTCAATTCAAATATTCAAAGATGGACTGCAGCAGCATTCCAGTGTGCTGGCCCCTGTCTTGTGCCACTGTGCTAAGAACCTGACTGCTGCAGACATGGAAAGCATGTTCAGACCAGACCTCAGTTCAGCGGCAGAAAGAAGGTATAATACTTGGATTTTGGGCAGATTATCTTCTCGACTGTGAAGGTCTGTCATGGCTTTTTTGTAAGGTATTTGTAAATAGGGTTAAGCTTTTATCGGTTTTCTCACACTGTGAAATAGGAGACAAATGCTTCATTTGATGTTTTTTTTAGATAATGCAGACTCTAAAACAATGCACAATGTTGACTTGCTTTTTGTTACTGAAAAAGTGGCTAGCATCACTCCCCCCTGCTGGGAAAAAAAACACTACCACGCATCGAGTTTTTAACCAATTCACCATTCCCAAGCTACCACTCCTACATTCATACAGTGTCTTTAAACAAACATGGAGTTTGGGATGCAGAAGTCTCCAGGCTTTGGATGTTTTTAAATCTCAACTATGCTTAGTCTGGAATTTTTTTCTTACTCATGGCCTTATGTTAATATTTAACATTTCTTAGATGATCTAGGATTTCTAGTTCATTTTTGCTTTGTTGTGTCAATCACTACATCTTTAAGTTCATTGACAGATTAGTGAAGTCACTGCTGTGGATTTGACAATAAATACAATGTTTGCACTTAATGCAACAACTTTTATAATCTGCAAGTTTTGTTGCCATACATAAAAAATGATTGTGTTCACCCCCCACATTGTCTGAAATTGGGCTTAAGTCGTTACTGATTATATCCATAAATGTATTCATGTAGATATTTTCAACCCTTGGCTTGAGAGGGTTGACTGATTAGCTGACATTTTTGTCCTGATCTTGGTTCCTGCTATTTACTCTTTTTTTTCTTCTTCTTTTTTTTTGCTGTTGGTTTGCTTTCATCACCTAAATGTGAGCATAATTTGGCTGCATACTTCATAAACAGTCTTATTCAAAATTTCAATGAACTTGTTTTGACCTGTTTATTTTTCTAACCACTCAGAATTAAACCAGTCTCAGGATTTATCAAGGTAGTCTGCTTCAAATGAACATACCTCTTTACACAAACATGGAGATTGGGATACAGACGTCTCCAGGCTTTGGGTGCTTTTAAAACTTGGCTATGCTTTGTCTGGATTTTAAAAAAAAAATGTATTAATGGTCTTACATTAATTTTTTTGTCGTATTTGTTGTGGCCTTGACTGCTTAGACCATGTTATTTGTTCTGTGATTGGTATATGTACCAAGTATGTTACAACAATAGTAATAAAAAAGTGTCACCTGTCACAGTGTATTTACTGACAAATATGATGGATTCTCAATTCTAGTCTAGGAAGATGCACAGCACTACATATGCTGGCTTTCTGTAATAAAACTGAAACAACCTTTTTGAGGGCAGAGGAACAATTAAATGTAGAGTCCCAGAACTCCGGTTGCCAAACCTGACATTGAAAAAAAAGCAAAAACACATTTGAGAACTTTGGGATAATGACCTTTAATTAACAATGAAAACTCTTCATGCCATTTATAGGTCAGTTAACAGCCAAGATTTTAATAGCATTTCACAAAAAACAAGCACTTCCAGTCCACCAATCATCTGTCAGTTATGTATGGTCCTAAGGCCATTTCCTGCTAAATAAATGGAATTATTTTCTCAGTTAGTAAAGTCAGTGGTACCAAGGAGCACGTGGAAGGGCCAGAAATAAGCCGTTTTCCATAATACCTGGCCCTTAAGAGAGGTCTGCAGTAATCCATATTTGTATATTAGTCCATATTTATAGCACAGCTATTTCCTTGAGAGTAATGTATAGGTCTGAAGCTGACTTTGAATTATATGGCTACTGTAATCCATTTTGTTCCACAGTATGTTGTAGTTAATCCTGAGTGTCTGGATCACCACATGAATGAATAGTCTGCCTTGACTCAGGAAACGTATTTAGTTCCCTGTCTTCACTCCCTTGAACCAAGCCTGCACAGTGAGACAATCATTTAATTCAACATGAAAAGAAAAATGTGTCCATAAGATTTTTAAAATGCAGTTTAAAATGTTCATTCTTAATTAGATCTGTTTGCTGGTTCATATACAGAAATGTGAAAGTAAATAAAGGCAGGGACAACTAGCCTATAAATTAAATTAAAGTCTATAATTTCCCTACACATGCAATAATCCAAATGGATTTCCCATAATGAGTGTGATGCAATCTATGCAATAATACAACACTTTGCATTTGTATAAGAATGTATATGGTCAATTCATTCTGAGTTAATATGGATTACCTGTGAGATAAGAGACAGAGTTTATTTGGAATCCCTCCAGGACATGAGAATGTCTGGAGAATCCTGTGTTTGCTCCAGAGGTTGGTTCATTCAACCAGGTCTTTCTGCACAACATTACTGAAGCACAATCTCAGTAAACACTGGTGTTCAAGGCTGCCACTTAAGTGTCCAGGGTCTCTCAGGTCTCATCAGGTCCATCCAAAACTGAGCCCTGGGAATACATTCAATGTAAAGTTGCTTATTTTACAAAAGACAAGAAAATTATCATGACTGAATAACTTAAAACTAAGTACTGTAAAGTAAAAATAAAGTTAAATAACAAAGAAGTCAGTTTCATTATTTTATATTCATGTAATAAATATACAAATGTCAAGTAGATGGTAATCTGCATGAGAAATGAAGAAAAAAGAAAAAAATCAGTTATAATAATCATCCACTGATCAATTTGACCCAGACGGACGTGATCACTATAAGTGGTTTCCACTGTGTTTTTAATCCATAAAAAAGAAATGAACCTACCCTCCTTTCCCGACAAAGGACCACCATGACTCAGTATGCTGATCCCCTACTGATGAGCCATAATTGTGGCTTGATGAGCCTGCAGCATAGTACTTGGTATGCTCATGGCGGAGGGTGCATTGTATTGCTGCCATTGTCCCATTTTCTGTTCCGAAGTCAGTTCTTAATTGTCATGGGGATTACACCAACGCACTTGACACAATTAATTAAATTGTGAGTGATGACAGATGGGTTGTTGTTAGTAGTCCCACAAACAAGCTGCATTATTCCTCTTGAAAAGCCATCTATACATCCTTAGAGAGCCAAGCCAGAGGGTTTCAGCTTATCGTGGCCATCTACATGCCATATGTAGTTTAGTCCCATGGATGATATGTACGTCTCATAAACCTCCGGCGTGTTCTAAAATCCGTCCCTTGTGGATTTCATTGTTTCAACAGTCTCATCACTTTATCCAATAGACAAACAGTTGGCTGGGCCGATGCAGCTCTTTCAGAATGGCACGTCTCAAATCAGCTAGTTGGGAGTAGTTCTTTCTTCTGTACAACCCTGCTTCTTTTAAACGTGTCTTTAAACGAGTGCACATACTCATTGTGATATTGTGAAGGGTTGACAGCCTATCAAGTATCACCTCATATATATGCCCTGCATTAAAATGATTGATAATCACAAATGTTGAATCATTGGTAGTGTTCATGTTTACATGTGAAAGCAGCAGGTAAACACAATCTGAAAATCATTTCGTATTTCAAATATGTCCCATCAGTGACAATCCTTTTCCAGTGGACGTTAATGTTGTGTTTTCTGCTTTTTGGTTTCTTTTTTGCTGATTATGTTGTCGTGTTTTCTCTATTGTGAATCTGATTTGCAATTTGTTGTGTTTTGTTATTTGCTGTTGTGTTTTTTGATTTCTCGTTGTGATTTGCACTTCACAGCCACCATATCAGGGCAGGCCACCGTAGCTCCCTGACTGACTACATACTATGAGGTCAGTGAAAAATGGTGTGTGTGTGTGTGTGTGTGTGTGTATGTAATTTGGTTGAACTGACTGAACTAGAGGAAGCTCTCACTATACTGTGGGACACATCTTTGTACTTACTTGTGAGGACCCTCATTGACATAATCCACTCACTGACCTTAACCTAAACTTTATTCTTTAATTCTTTACTTTATTCCCTAAAACCAAGTCTAAACTCTTTCAAGTCAGGATGACACAAAATGCCCTCACCAAACACTTTTGAAAAAGGTCCTCCGCTTTTCCCTCTCTGTATATAATGTTTCCTAAAATGTCAGAATTTTACAGAATGTCACTGCTTTCTGAAAATGTTGTCACTGTCAGGCCCTCTACCTCTGCCTAGCTGGCAGGCTTTCTCCCCTTCCCTTTCCCTCTCACTCTCTCTCTCTCTCTGTGTGTTTGATTGCAGGAGTGGAGTCAGGTGTGTGGAGTCAGGTCACCAGCTGCCAGCCATCATCATCATCCTGCTCTGCTTCAAATACCTGGTACCAACTTCCACACTCTGCCAGATCGTAGACTTGGTCACCTTGTCAGTCATGGTCCAGCTCCTTGAATATTTTTACCTGTCGAAACTTTTTGTTAGT
Organism: Thunnus thynnus; assembly: GCF_963924715.1. Classification (NCBI taxonomy): domain Eukaryota; kingdom Metazoa; phylum Chordata; class Actinopteri; order Scombriformes; family Scombridae; genus Thunnus; species Thunnus thynnus. The sequence continues at coordinate 27,268,639 of NC_089535.1, read as the reverse complement.
TCTTGTTTCTATCTGCCTGCGGCATTCCTGGCCTGACTCCTGCCCCTGACTCCCTCCTGATCTACCAGAGCCTGCTCTGGATCTCCTCAGTTCCCCCGAGCCATGTGGACTCTTCCTGCCCTGCTTTGTTCTGCCCATTCTCCTGCTCAGTCCCCTGCACCTGCCTCAGCCTCAGATCCATCTGCCAGCATCTGCCTCCCCCTTGCCACTAAGACTCTGCTGCTCCTTTTTATCTCAACATGAGGTTGTAATAAAACCAATAATCTGATTCCAATTCCTCGCCTCTGTCTCTGTGTTCTGCAACCTGGGGTTCTCTGTACTAGCCCGTAACAGTCACTTTCAATGGCCTTAGTATTCTTAAATGTCCTGTCTTAGTAAAATGCCCCATACTCCTAAAAGGTCCACATGTTAAATAGTGTTGTTACTTTCCAACAGCCTGCTGTGCTGGACTTTCTACTTTCTACTCAGTTTTGGTCTGAATGCCCTGAAGACAGATCTTCTCTCTGGTTTGGTTTTCCTTCAGTTTTTCTAAACTCAGGAAAGAGAAGAGAAAAAGGTTCCTCTAAATGCACAAAATGGGTGAAGCACTAAGGACAGTCTCTTTTTGATTTGACTATTCTCTCCTTTTTCTGCTCTTCAGAGTTTACAAGTAGGACCTTGATTAATGGAGGAAGCAACAGAGACGAGTGTGCAGTGGTAACTGAGCTGAGCAGAACTAAGAAGTAAACATAAATGTCCTCTTTGAAACACAGCTCAGTAGATAATGAGGTAGAATGGGGGATGAGCTGGAGAGAACAGTATCGTCTGAGTCATGGTACTAACCTTAATGCAGGTGTAGCTGTTTCATCCTCAGAATCCCCATTTGCCAAATGTATCAGATGTGAAGTGGAGCAGGACAGGGTCCAAATAGTCCAGGCAACAACCAGAGATATATCTTTAATAGCGATAAATGTACATGCTTACAAAGTTAGTGAGGGCAGTGTGATGACAGCCAGGTTAGAGTCCAATATTCACTCTCTTTTAGCTCTGTTTTTGCTCTCTACCAACTCCTGAGGGAAATATCTGGCTCTTTAGAAGCTAAATGCTCCACTATGTTCACCAGCTAGTCTACAGCTAACTGTGTCTCTTTGCCTTTTGGTGCTGAGCAGGTAGTATACAGTGGCTTTTTTGGTATGTAAACAGCTGTGATTAAGACGACAGTAAGCTCTCAGCATAAAGAAGGTTCTGCATGTCAAAGCCAGGTATTCTATGTCCCTATAATATCTGTAGCTGTACACTAGTCATTATCAACATATATACACAATCCTCCACCTCAACTCTTACCGGAGTCTGCAGTCCTATCTGCTCATGTGACCATCCTTGGATGTACTTTGATGGTAGAATCCTCATTAAGGCCTCCATGGATTGCCGTCCCAGCCTGTAGTCAGCAATGAGGTCCTCCTGCCCATCAAAGTACATAGTAAAGACTGGCAAGTAGGGATTGAGGTGTGCATATATTGATGCACTATCAATCTACAAAACAAAGAAAACTGTTGCTTACAATTTCATTTAGCAGACGGTTTTATCCAAAGCGATGTACATCTGAGAGCTGAGATACTTCTCACACTTCTATTCTTCATGGAATCACAACATTTCTCTGAACCACCTGGTCCATAAAATGAAGTTTTACGGACGCTGCAGTCATACTCTCCTGTGTCGGGAATGTTCTTGTTGTTGCTCTTGGAACATGTGCCATGTGGCAAGCACACAAGTTATCCTGCTATTGGACATTTCACAATCGCTCTGATCCTTGTGGAGCATGCAAGTTTGGTCAAGTATTATCTGACACTTATACTCACAAGCATGTTACCTGACATTCTTAATTAGCTTAATGAGTTGAAAGGACTCAGTTGGTTTACAGCTGATAGTTTATGAACACACCTAATTGGATTCAGCAGCTTATTTTCTGAATCACAGTGATTGAATTGAATGAATTTGCTCATCACAGTGACGGAGTAAATGACATATCAAGCCTAAAGACCTTTTTTTTTTATTGCCATTACTGAGCAGATATCAGTGTGGCACAATATGACAAATGACTCAATGAAAACATAAATTATAAAGTGATTGTGTCTAAACAGATTCATGAAGGGAGTGGGGGTGTGGTGGCTACTGTTTGTGTCAGTGTGAATATGACGGTAACAAAAGATGTTGGCTATGCCGCTGTCATCAGAAATGGACGCCGCTTCACATCACACCTAAGAGGAAAGGACGTCTCATTTCTCTAAAAACATATTTCCTCTTTTCCTCTCTCCTTGCATCTTTTCCTTGTGTCTCTCCTTGCATCTTCAGTGAAAGAGACTAAGCCGTAAGCAAAAGTGAGAGAAACATGGATTCCATTAAGAATTAAGATGTACCAATAGTATTTACCTCTCAACTCAGAGGACCATGTAGGAGATTGTGGGACTGATTGCACTGGTTTCCAGGTGAGGATAAACACTACTGGTTGTGTTGTCAGACACAAGGAGCACAGGAAATGGATAGATCAGATTGACAGTTTTATTGAAAGGTTTGAATATTGATGATGATGACCATTGATCAGTGGTTCTCAAACTTTTTCACATCAAGGACCCCTAAACTGACCATGGACCCCCATGTCATTTAGTCAAAGGGTCCCCCATCTGATAAGATTTTTGCTTTTCAATGTTTTATTACAGAAAGTGTATGAAACCCATGACCACAATAGTAATACATTCTGTCATTGTGTTACTTATAGATGGAATTATAGTGAAAATAAATCATTCCCAATTTTTCTGGGGCTCCCCTGGAACCCCTTCAGGAACCCATGGGGGTCCCTGGACCTCACTTTGAGAGTCACCGCCATAGATGACAGGTTGTATCTGAATAAAAAGAGAACATAAAGCCATGTGGGTTATTAACAAAGCATTCAAATGAATATGTATGGCTGTGATTGACTGGTACTGTATATATCACTGGATATAATAGCCATATAAGCAACAGCTATATGTAAAGCTGTGTACTTCTGCTGCTGCTGGTCAGGCAAAAGGGCCAACACCGGATCTTCATTTCCTTTTTATCAGATGTCCTCAATCATCTGATTACACACCCATCCTCCCTCCTTCACCTGCAAGTTGAGATGAACCCTTTCTTATTCTCACAACACTGGAGGAATTTGTGTCTATTTGAGGATGAGATGTCTTGTACCGTGTAGCTCAGGAGTCACTCGATCTGAGCTTCTGATGAAAAAAGGAGTGGTTTATACTGTGAAAGAGAAGGAGTGTTCACGGGTGTACACACTGTATGTACAGGAGTTATGTGTATTTTTGGTGGTTTGCTTGTCTCCTCTCTTCTTCCTATGTGTGTGTTACAATGTAAATTAATCCACAAAAATGCAAAAGTACTGTACATGTGCAAATGTCAAAACTTACAAAACTACATAATTAGTAGTAAGTAAACAGATTTATGTCCCCACAACATGAGGAATACCTGGTCCAACCACACACACAAATCACCACAGGCTTCTGATCAAGTCAACCTTTACAGTTTGTTCCCAAGGACAAACAATTCGTCAGGCTGTGTGTGTGTGTGTGTGTGTGAGTGTATGTGCGCACGTGTGTGTGTGTGGCCAATACATTTGGCTCAGATCTGCTTATTTGTGTGGTTGTTCAGTCATTTACATATTTATTTGCATGTCATTATTTATGTTTTAATTTGAGTAGTAATTGTTTATTTATTACTTTGATCATTTTTTAGTTTTATACATCACCTTTTTATTCCTTTATCTGCATTCTGTTTCCCTCTCCTACATTTGTTTTCTGAGGAAGGGGAGTACAAGACAAGGAAAGGAAGAAAAGAGAAAGACAAGAGAAAGGAAGAAGGTAATTAAGAGATGAAATGGAATAATTAATATCCAAAGAAAGATATAAATTCAGTTTTCTATGATTTTAATTATAGTCTTTGTTGTTTCGATATACATAGGGGATTGTTCTTTGAGTTCACTCATTCTTCTTTCCTTTCCTCATCCATCCTTGTTTCCTCCCTTCTTCTCTGTCACCTTCCCTCCTTCATCTGTCTTCTCTCCCTCCCCCCTTACTCTCCTCCCCTTAATCTATCTTTTTGACCACTCATCCGTTCTCTCCCTCTATCCCTCCCCCACTGTCTGTGCAGAGACCAGTCTCCACAAAGTGTCTCAATGCTGTTTACAGAATACAATGAAAACAAGAGAAGTGCTACCACACACTGAAAATAATGGTAATTACAACCATCAAAGTGCAGACAGAAGATTACAGCACACACAGGTGTTGATTGGTAGGTTATACATTGTATGACAGAGAGAACAGGTGAATTTTACAGTAAAAGTATATTGAAAAATATATTAAAATTTTAAAATGTCAAACAACAAACCATTCTCAAATGCCTACAACTACCCAATAACGGAACGGACTTGGCAGAAATGGAATATAATATTCATAAGTATGTTTTAATTAGTGTATAATCACCTGAAAATAAGAATCGCTGTGTTTGTTACCTTAGAATGAGTCTTTATATCAACATAGGGAGCAGGTCCTCTTCCATGGAGCCTGCCATGTTGCACCGCCATGTTTCTACAGTAGCCTAGAACAGACAAACCAAACATTGGCTCTAGAGAGGGCCACCATAGGTTCTCCTACATGCTTGGAAGGGGGGGGGTATTCAGTTTGTTGCAATCTACAACCTCACTAGATGCCACTAAATCCTACACACCATACCTTTTTAAATCAATAATATATTAACTTATCAATAATTACAAAAGGAAAAGTGAAAAGGTAAGTACACATTAGTTTGTCTAGTTTTAAATTAAGACTTGTGCTGTTACCTCCTCCAGCCAGTGTTACTGAGACGGTGGTTTTTCTATCTGAAGAGAGTCAACTGATGAGGAAGCAGTGAAGAGAAGGCCACAGCTTCATCTTTGTTAGCTGTGATCTTATAAATCCTCTGGAACCACCTCGAATATATCCGTCAAAGGGAAGGGATCAATAACTGTGCTGACATACATTTGAGAGAGTGTTGAAAACCCCCATCAAGATATCCTCCAACCTCTGACATGTCCACATCATAGTGGCTGTGAGTGTCTGGATCATGTCTGCATCTTAGGTGTCTTTCACGCATGTAGTGGTTCATTTTGCCTGGAACAACATGATACATTGTTGCCTTTTAGTTCTGGTTCATTTCTTGTTCACACTGATTTATTATACAACTGTAAACATGAAATCATGTCGACTGACGGGTAACTCCCTGCACTTCTGGTGACATTGTTGCCAAATGATAAAATATATTTACATGCTTGAGAGTTTGATTGAATCAAACCAACTAGGTTAGGTGTGAAAGGGCATTTTCACACCTATTTAGTCCAGTTGAATTGGACTCTGGTTTGTTTTTCCCCTTTTTTATGATTTGTTTGGGCAGATCTGAACACAGCAATTATACTCAGGTGCTGACCAGAACAACCACACCAAGACCCTTTAGAGGAAGTAGTCTTGGTCTGGTCACAAGCAAATTCTGGAGTGGTTTGTTTGTGGTGGGAATGTGAGCCAACATCAATCTGACCCAAGTTAAATGGCTCCCTAAGCCAGGTATGCTTTGTGTAAAGGGTTAAAAATGTTGTGTATACCAGATATAAATATGCAGAGTGTAAAGGGTTAAAGATGTATATACAGGAATTAAAAATGGCATAAAAAGATAGAAAGTCACTGGGACTATGGTACAGTTCATTGCAAAAATAATAAGTTAAATGTGAATATGAAATGAAATAGAGATGTTTAGCTAAACACTGTGATGCTAGGCTAGCGGACCTGTTGCTAATGAGTAAGGTAGAATACACAGTACAATAGAAATGCTAATGAGACATGTAAAAGGGTTTTGTTTTGGCTTGTTAATCGATGTGAAGATACATAAAGTGCTAGTGCATGTATCCACAGTCTGTTAAACTGTTTCCCTGTATATGTGTGGTTGTTACTGACTTTAAAGAAGGTGTAAATACAGTAATTTGTGAATGTTTGACAATGGAGTAGGAGTAATATAAGGTGTAAATTTAATAGTTACTCACTGTGAGGTTGTATATTATTGTTTTATGTGCAATGTGATGAAAGTGTTGAACTTGGGAAGATGTTAGTTGCAGTGACCAAATGAGAAAAAATAGGGTTTTTTTTCTACTGGTTAATATGTAATTTAAGTGCAACTGAAGAACAGGGACACTTATGGACATTCATTTTGGTTATTTCACAGTGCTTCAGTTTTCAATGTATTTACCTATGCCATGGTTACTAATGTATTTTTTGAAGATATTGTGGATATCTCTTGTATTTGAGGATACAGTAACTTGCCCGATGCTACAATGAGCATTTAGTTGATCACCTCAGGGAGTCAAGTGTTAAGTATTCTTATGTTGAAGAAGCAGAATAAATCCTGCAGTGGAGCTGAACACAAGCTAAAGTTTTCTGCCTCTTTGTTTTTACATAAAGCTGCAGGGTGTATGAACACACCCACCCACCAGGCCAGGGGGGCAACATTTGCATGCTGGGATGCATATGAGCTAAATCAACAGTTGCTAGCAGCTATCTGGAGAATTAAACAAGGTCTGGACTGGTGGACCTGGACTAACAATGAAGCAGGGGCGGAGCTAGACTCTCAGCCAAAGGGGTTAAACATTCTTAATGGGCCCTTCTGATGAAGTTCAAGTAGCAAGTAGTAAAGCAAAGTAGTAAAGTACATTTTAAAATTCACAACTGCAAAATAGCTGATATATTCTATCCTATCCATAAACACAAATTGATTGAGCCGAGCAAGCCTGTCTAATAAAACATACAGTTAAGCCCCTTTGACAGACAAGCTTGTTCTGAAGAACAAAAAAGAAAACCAGTTGCCAGTCGCGCTCAAATGTTTCAGCACTGAGGACACCACACGGCGCTCTACATGCATCGATTGACAAAACTGTTCAGCACCACCGCCAATATACAGCACCAGGCCAGGTGCACTGTCTCAGTACCATGTCTTTTTTACACAGGAATAAGATAAACATAAAATAAACACAGCGGTCTACAACACCACAGGCAGTGACACAGACAGGTGCTGAGATGTGGTAAGCATGGAGTTAAACAACAGATTAATTTAACATTGTGACTGATTTCTTCATAACCAAAACTGAAGTGAATTTGTGTATTCCACCATCCTCCATAGAACATCTATCTGAACAAGTTAATGGACATTGTCCATATCACAGTCCCTTTTTAAAACTTCATCCTCCTCTCATTCATGGTGGCAAACCTGCCAACCACTTTGTGGTGAATGAAACTTGCAAGACAGTGTTTCAGCTATCTGCTATTTGCATTTGTGCATGGATGAGGCCAGACTATCCAACCTCACTTTGCTGTGTGTTGAGCAGGACATAACCATTGACGACAAACATAAAAACACAGGAATATCTCATATTTTGGCTGACATTTTCAGGGAAGTTAGTCATAAACTTTGAATCGCAGCTTCTGCAGTCTTCACTTCCTGTGGAGTCATTGAGCGCAAATACAGACAGCGCTACTCTGCCATTGCAACCCACATTGTGGTCGGAGGGGGTGTTACATCGGTAGTAATAAGAACTACCATAAACAATTAATAGAAAAAGAGAGAGACTTAAGTTCTAATATTCCTACTGCGCTGCCCAGTTGGGTTGCATGCTACGTCCCCAGCGGGGTCCCTGCTAAGCATGGGCCCTGGGGCGGATGCCCCCTCTGCCCCTGCTGTCGCTCTGCTTATGCAATGAAGTCTTCTTAATATTTGTATAGATTGGACCTTCTTTAGGACCTTCTTCCTGAGCTTACATTCTTGCTCCTGCCCCAGACACATCTGACCAATGAAGAGAGTTAACATTCTCACGTGGCTTTTTTGGCTGCATTTGTGTAGCCCCCAGCCAAACAGCACGCTGGGTGTGAGGTCAAGACTAGCCGTCTCTCTCCTCTGCTCCTCTCTGCACTCTGTGTCGTGGATGTAGGTCTTTGTGTCTGCTTGAACGAGGGCAGGGCTGAGCTACACATACACAGAGCAGAGCAGAGCAGACAGTATGAAGCATTCACGCAAAATCCAGCCATACGGCACCTTCCCACAGGGTTATGCGGAGTCTATGGTCCTTCTGCAGAGAGAAACTAATGCAACACAATCCAGCAGCTAAATAGCTGATTGTTTGTTTAATACCTCCCTCATCACAGTGAATCAATGCATTTCTTTTCTCAACTGCAGCCTTCACTTATTTTGCTCAGCTCTCTATAATCATGGTACAAGTGGCCTTGAAATGAGTTCTGTAGGTCCATTTTCGTTGAATGTTTTCATCAGGACTCTCAGAGCATCTCATCATCTTAAGAGGATGATTTAGAGAAAAACACGCATATGTGAAGAGAGACGAGCAGTTTCATTTATCTGCTCTTCAGTAAAACAGGAGTGATGTAATTAATGATGAAGATGGAGAAGAGATTGAGTATTTTGTAACACGTGTGCCTGTGTTTTCTTTGTTCTGGCTGCCTGCAAGTCCTGGAAAAGTCTTAGAATATCTGGAGTTGTATATACTTAAATTCAACATTTTTTATCAACCCCCATCTTCTCTCATCTGGATTTGGATCAGAATCTGGCAGATGGACAGTCAGAGCACACTGTTTAAAATAGATTTAAGAAGGAAATCTGAGACTATAAAAGTGGGGGGGTTAAAAGTAGGATTTTGAAAAGTGAGGGGGACATTTCCCCATTCCTAGTTTTTGTTTTGGTAATAGTGAGTTTGTAGGTGACTAATTAGGCCTATTTTGGCGTGAAAGCTTCTCCCAGAATCATGACAGATAGAAACATTGTCACTGTTGATAATATGAAATGTACCTCCGAGTCTTAGTGTGAATTCCCTCTAGGATGGATTTTAAGCTGTTATCTTTCTAAAGTCTGAGTTTGTTCTGAACTTTTTCATGTAAGACTTTTGGATTTCATGGTTTTAAATTCAAAGCTTCCAACAGAGGTTTCTGCCTCTCACTGACTGTTGGCTGCTTCTGTGATTGGGGGGGGGGTTGATGCTGTGTGTGTGTGTGTGTGTGTGTGTGTGTGTGTGCAGACTGCAGATTGATCACTCCTGTCATAGCAGGATTGCTGCAGAGTGCTGAACACAGGCTGCTAATTGATAGAGCTCCTCTGGGCCTCGTTCACTCCGACAGCAGTGAGAGGAGACAGAAAAACTCTCCAGGTTCAAAAGAACGAAAGCAACAAAGAGAGCCCAGTAAAAACTAATCTGCATGGACAGATAATATGTCATCACCATGGGTACCATCATCATCATTATCATCATCATCATCATCATCATCAAAATCACTTCAGGTAAATGTTGTTGCTGCAGAAAGAGGGGTTTCACTGTCAGTAGAAATGTCAGTTTTGTTGGTAGAAACATCATTTCATGGCTGCATATGGCCCTCGCTGTGTGTGGAAAAATCTTCAATGTACAAACTTCACTGCTGTAAGAGGAAATGTCATGACTATGATTAACATAACCACTGTTGACTGTTGGCAATATATATATAATCAATGTTATTATTAGTACATGTACTATCCCTGGATAGAAGCATCAGTGGGAGTAGAAACAGCATCACTGTGGGTAAAACTGTAAAGACCAAAAGAATTATCACTAGTTCATGGAGACATTCATTGCGTGGTTGAAAACCTTAAACATTTCACCACATTGCCATTGCTAAACAAAATGTTTAGTGGTAGAAACAGTTTCCATTAGTAGAAACATTGTGTCGGTTGATGGAAACACTGTTGCTGTTGATAGAAACACTGTCCCTGTTCATAGAACATAGTCCCTATTGACTGAAACGTTATTGCTTGTAGAAACATTGTGGCTGTTGGTAGACGCTGTTGTTGGAAGCATTGTTGTTGATCGTAAAAAGGCCAGTGCTATAGTGAAAATGTAATCATTGTGAGTGAAAATGTAATTTGCGTTTATAGAAACATCACTGCCATTTGACAAAAAAAAAAAAAAATCCACTTGACAAATTCCACCTTCTAGATCTCTTCCAGAGCTTTCACTCACATGTTGTGGCCCTCAACAGTAAATGAGTATAAGCAATGTTGCTGTTGATAGAAACATTGTTGCCATTGGTATCAACTGTTTGTAATTTTGCTGATGCACATTATTTCTCTTTGCTGGAAACATTCATGTTTGGGGTAGAACTGGAGGAACTGTGGTTTCCTGGACTAGAAACAGGATCAGGAGAAACACAATCACAATTGGTAAAGTTGGCAGATATACAATTGCTAAATGGATGCACTTACAGCTTGACTAAAAACATTGTCTCTGTTGATTCTACATTGACCTCATTGTGATCTTATTTAAAGAATATTTTCAAAATTCTTATGTAGGTAACTTTTACAACAACCAGAAAAATTTTTGTCTGATGCTCTAGAAATGTTATTTCAAGACCTTGATGACCGTGTCCTTATTTGCTGTTAATATGTCCTCCATCTGAAAGAATAGATGTACGACACGTTTAGATCTATGTTGGTAAATACTGAAAATGACTTATGCTGAACTGTAGAGCTTTAACTCTCCTCAACATCTTTTTCCCTTCCTCCCACCTCATTCTCACCCTGTTTTCCCCCACCTCTCTACCATTTTCTGAGTCAATACTTCACATCTCTTTCAGTCTGTTCAATATTTCATGAGCGGATGATTTGACAAATGCTGATGAAGCACAGCACCCGATTTCCTCGTCCGCACCTCCCCTTCAGCATCCTCAACCCCCTCGATTCATGACTGGGGACCAAAGAGGTCGTCTGACCTGTCACTCCATGGCAACTGTCATTAACGAGGGCTATGTCAGCTGAGCTGTGATACAAGATGGCCACTCAGCTGTAAACCAGACATCAACCTTCAGGCTCACTTTTCTGTTCATGCTCTGATCTTATTAATCTGGACACATAAAAACAATCAGCCAGCGGGACCGAAATGACAGGAAATAAATAATCATCACTTACATGCTCACAAGTAACAAGTCAGATTTAACCCCACTAAAGTCTAGTATAACTCCACTGGAGTTGGATGATCCAGGGGCTTGGGTTTAACCCTACTAGAGTCTTCTTTAACTCCATTAGTCTGATTTAACCCCACTTGTCTGGTTTTAAACCCAGTAGAGTCTGGTTCAGTCTTATTATTTCCATTGATATAACCCCAGTGGAGTCTAGTTTAATTCAAATTTAGTCTGGTCCAACCCAGTTATACTCTAGTTAACCCCCAGTAGAGTCTAGTTTAACTTCAGTAGAGTCTGGTTTAACCCCACTAAATGCTGCTTATGATTCCAGTGGAGGCTGGAGTCTAGTTTAACCCCACCAGAGTTTGATTTAACCCCATAAATCTGGTGTAATCCCAGAAAAGTCTTTTATAACCCAAGTGGATTCTATTTTAGAATCTGATTTAATACCAGTGGAGACTGGTTAAGATTGTGGTTTAACCTTAGTAGAGTCTAGGTTATCCCCTGTAGAGTCTATGATAACACAACTACGGTGTGGTTTAATCCCCATGGTGTCTGGTTTCACTTGCAGCTTGGAAAATGGGTTAAAAAGCTTTTTTATCATGCAGGAGATGGAATATTTCTTTATCCAGATGGTTAGAAGAGTCTTGAAATACCTTCAAAACAGCAGAGGATGTTGTTCACACTAAATAAAAATGGTGCTCAAGAGCATTAAAAGTGGTTCTTTGGCTTGTAATCGCAGGGGAACCGCTTTTGTTGCCATATAGTACCTATCTTTAAAGGTGCAGCCACCCTAAAGAACTGCTGAAAAACCACCATTTTTTGGTGTGTACCTTCTGGGTTTTTAAAAGATGATCAGGGATTTATCCTTCAGAGAAACAAAAGCTTAGTTCTGTGATTTGAGTGTGATGAGAATACATGAGAAGCACAAACTTGGGCTTATATATTTATATATATATATATATATTAGGGCTTATATACTGGGGCGACTGTGGTTCAGGAGGTAGAGCGGTTTGTCTGCTTGTCCACATGTCGAAGTGTCCTGAACCCCAAATTGCTTTCAAAGGCTGTGTCATTGGTGAATGTGTGTGTGAATTATTAGAAGTCCTCCTGATGAGCAGGTTGTCACCTTGCATGGCAGCCTCTGCCGTCAGTGTATGAATGTGTACGTGAATGAATGTAGCATGTAGTGTAAAGCGCTTTGAGTGGTCGGAAGACTAGAAAGGCTCTATATAAATGCAGTCCATTTACAATTTACTATATATGCTACTACATGCTGCCACCAGTGCTTCCTTTACAGAGAACAATTAAAATACGATGTTTGCTCTTATAGGGAAATAAAAGAGGAACAACGTAGTATTTACATATATTTACGAAAATGGAAAAAGAAATTAGATGTTGTCCCTTTATGTGAGGAGAAATGGTATGTTTGGCTCAATGTCTGATGACAGGTTGTGGTAATTTTCTGCAGAGTCCATACAGTAAATGTCAGAGCGAGGCTCTGTATTGAGTGGACGAGGTAATGAGCTTCTGGCCTTCGTATCGATCAGCTTCTTAACAGGTTTGATGGTCAAACAGTCCAGCAGCATCACAGTTTCCCCATTCTGCTGTCCAGGTCCTGAGAGGCTCCGCCTTCTGTCTGCTCCTCATGTTTTCAGATCGACACCCCCCTTTACCCTCCACCCCCTGTCTTGACCTTTGCCAAATCCTTAATGAACCCTTTCTCTCTGACCTGTTTCCAGTGATTCACTGCTGTATTCTGCCCACTAAAGCAGAAACATGATGACACTAACGAACCTCTGAAGATGACAGTCTGTCCGTTCAGATATCTCAACAACTGTCAGACAGATTGTCACAACATTCACGATGGATATTCATGATCTCCAGAGGATGAATCCTACTGATTTTGGTGAATCCTTGAACTTTCCTCCAGTGCAACCTTCAGGAATATTTTCCAGTTACTGTCAATCTTGTGTGAGCTCATAACTGGGTGTTGCTGCTGTGTGTGTTAAAAAGTTAAACTCTGTGAGAAACTTAACATTTTGTGTTTCAGCCTGTTAAGCAGTTGACTTAATGAGGGACCTTCTACATTTCACTTCCATATTTTTCGACAGCATACGGGCCATTCAACTTCACGACCTAATTGTCCCAAACAGGAGGATTTTCTCTGCAAGGAATTTAACACAGTACCATAAATACAGTAAAACAAAGAGATTCTGTTCTGAGGAAGGGGAGTTAATTGGGAGGTTTCATATTTCAATATCGTTGTTGTTTGTAGTTGTAATTTCACCACAGTCTCTCTGAAGACATGATATTGTGTATATTCCAAATAACAAAGGAGAACACAGAAATATGTGAAATATTAAATAAACCAGTGGACAACACAACAAACTGAAACACAAAAAAAGAGAAGAAAAGCAGTTGTTTTCTGCACCTGTGATGATAAAACCAGGAATCACAGATGTTTTTACATCTGTCACTGTCAGACTGATCCATACTAATTTACCCACAGATGAAAAAATAAAGATGATGCTATTAGCTCAGGGACTGCAGATGGAAATTAGCTAACAGCTAAATCTGACATAAATCATCTCTTCTTAGTATGAGATTAATGTTTTTTGTGCATGGTCCTTGTTTAATAAAGACTAATTAGAGTAATAACTGATCCACTAGGTAACTGATGACCTGTGGGTTATTAGTTAGGAGGCTTCTATCACAGATGGCTGGGTGAATTATTACATTTAAGTGTAAGTTAATGCAGTTTGGAACAATCTTCTCTTCTTCTTTGTCAGCCAAGCTTTGTTGCAAGCTTTTTCTGATTATGAGGGATATAGATCTGTATAAAGGCCTTGTGGCTCTCTCATGGCCTGTAGATTTGTGTGTTTGTATCTCCCATCTAGGTCCTGATAAGTGGAGTATGTGATGGTGAAAGTGAATGTACCTGCCCAGTCCAGTCAGAATGTAGCTTCACTCCTTCACTGGTTCACACATCCACTGACAGACACCACTGACTTCACTCACTAACCATTATGCAGATTTAGGTAGTATACTTTGCTGGTATTCGGTTCTTCATACAACCCAGCATTCCCATTCTTTGTAGAGCCAGCTCATCTGTTCCATTGAGTGCAGAGCTTGTTTTACATTGAGTTTTGTTGTTCCTGCATTATTTCCCATGCTGGCAGGCAGGGAAGATAAATTTAAGATTGGGATTGCATCATAGGTAATGTTTGTGTTGACAGCTGCCATGTCTTAAGTAAAGGTCTTGACTGGTCTTTGTTAAAGGGAAACTTAGGTATTTTTCAACCTGGGCTCTATTTTCCCATCTTTTTGTGTCTAAGTGACTAATGGGTACAACTATTTTTGAAATTTGTCCAGTTCTGAGTGAGAGTGCTGCAGCCAGAAGCCACAAAACAGGATACAATGTAAACTGACAGGGCAATAGCACCCCGTCAGTGTATGTCCACTAAAAGTGCTTGTTTTTGCCACTGATAGACTCAGACTGTTATTATAAGTGTCTGGCAAAATTATGGAAAGGACCATACAGAGAAATTAATGTTTTTCTTTACCTTTTGCTTGATCAAGTCTGTTTGTTACTGTGTCTCAATCAAGGAGAAATCTCATTCTGAAAGAGTTGAGTTGTTTTCGAAATCAGCTAAATATTCAGCCATGACAGAGTTGGAGAGAGGAGTGCCAGGAGGAGTTTGTTATGTTGGAGTACAGAAAGCATAACTTAGTGGTATTTAAAAGATTTTCCAAGTCATGGTTGAATATTTAGCCGATTTCAACAAGAACTCTAGTGAGATGTCAGAACAAGACTTCTCCTCGATCGAGACTTGGTTAGACACAGTAACAAACAGACCGGATCAAACGAAAGGTAATGAGAAACTTTTTTTTTTTTGTATGGTCCTTTCCATAATGTTGTCAGATACTTATAATGACAATCTGAGCCTGTCAGTAGCAAAAACAAGCACTTTTAGTGGATGTACATTGATGGAGCCTGTCGGATTACTTTTACTTGTTTTCCCTGAGGGAAGCCAGGCAAAGCTGACCTCCTTTGAGCGATACATTTCACTGACCACGAGTCAGAGCAGAGGACATCAACTACACACTGTAATGCATGCAGCAGAGGCAGGGTAGAACGACAGGGGAGCCAGGGGGAGCTTGGCTTGGCTTAATAAGACATGAGTTCCCCTGAAAACATGATTTGTGAAATTTTGGGGGTCTCTAAAATATTGACAGTATGCAATTTTTGTAATTCGTTTCAATTTTTCTGTATTTTCATCATCATGGATCATGCATAAAATTAGGCTATTATTGATGTATGATTCATGCATGAGGGTGATTGATCACTAATTCACTTTAATAAAGATACTGGCATGCATGATATACTTGCCATCACCATCAAAGCGTGGCGGCGCAATATCATAAATTTCACTCACTTTAACTCACAGATCAGAAAAAAAAACAAACTTTTTTTAGTTCCACTCAGTCTGTGCATTACACCGCATTTCTCCAAATTGCCATTACTCATTTCTCTGTTTTGTAGTCAGCATACAGATATTTCGAAAAGAAAACAAGGAAGCTTACTCACAAATTTACCCAAATTCTCTGGAGAATTCATTGCTCTATTTACAAAAGCTCAATCAGACATCACACAGACTTTGTCCTAGGCAGCTGGCGGGGTAAAATCAGTTTAATGTCCTGTCCAACTGATTTGAACATTTGCGTTCACACATACAGCTCCTCCGGGTCTAGATAACTTTAGGGTTGCAGTGCATGTGTGAGAGGGGATAAAGAGAGGAAGAGATGTGTAATCACTGGAGAGGGACTCCAGAGAGGCATGTTTTGTGTACAAATCAATGCAGTAAATCAGTGTCTCTTATACAACACACGCACACACACACACACATATACACACACACTAAAGGGCTTTATTAGCATTGGTTCAGCATGATTTAAGAAAATGTAAAGACACAGTATCTGGCGACTGGCAGCGTCAATGAATGAGCACCGGAGTATTGACTGTGTTTTATTACAGAATATTGAATGTTATGGTACATTCTCCTCAGGAAAGAGAGACGGAGAGATTTACAACAGAGCTGCAGGACCAAAAGAAATGCACTGATTGACTCTGTAGGAAGAAAGAGTGGATCAATGCATCACACACACACACACACACACACACACACACACACACACACACACAGTTCTGCATAGGCTTAAAAGTGAGACTTAAACTTGGCACATACCCATGTTATCCATGTCTTTAACCTGACTGGCAATGTGTTGCATTGGCTACACTCTTTCCCTCCTCCCACTGGACACTGCATTTTAAAATAACCAAACCTTAACCTGACCCAAGAGCAGAACTCTAACAAATTACTGTTATTTACTGAGGTATTTACTAAGACTACGGATTTAAATGAGCCCAGCTGCAGTTAATCTGATTTGCATATGCAGCTGCTATAGCAGGGCAGCTAAGTAAAAGCTGATGCAGGGCTGTTTTGACATGCATTGCGCACGTCTGGGAGGGAATGGAGTGGAGTGAAAATGCAAGCGTGTATTCACTCTGCAAGAGAAACGCTATGTGAGGATATATGAGTCAACTATACTGATGCTGTCAGCTCAACAGAAGGATCAGTTATTGAATGAGTAATGAAAAACAAATGGTAGAACTCCTTTGACAAGATAAAGAGTAAACACATAATATAACAGTCTACATAATAACTGGCTACTTTAATTATATTGCACCAGACCTGCAGGGAGCCATTAAATTCAGGAAAAATATGCAGGAGAGACCCGAGGGAAAAAGAAAGATAAAGTCATGTGCAAAACAACGCTGCTCTTTTGTTGTGTTGCTGAGCAGAGAGCTAACTTTGTAACTTTGTAATGAGTCTTTTAAAGTGCGTCTCTCTCGCACTGTTTCTCTATGCTATAGTTTGTCTCTCTGTGTGTGTCTGATAAAACAGTGCAGCAGATTTTACACCTGCATTTCCTAGAAAAAAAAACTTGGTACAGCCTTTTCAGAGATTTTAATATGGACTTGTGGCTCCTTTTTAGGCACTAAACAGAAGAGTTGAGATTCTCCTTATTTACCAAAGAGTTTGTTTAGACTGAACCTAAAGTAAATTTCAAGTCAGTGGAACAAGTGAAGTGGATATGATTTTGAATATGTTACAACTTTAGTGATAAATTTGTGCTTATGCCAAGATTTGACGACTCCACCTCATATTACACACAAGAGGAGAGAAAAAAGAGAGAATTGGAGTCTTTGGTGATTTCTGAGATCAATCAGAACCTTTATCACAAACACACCCAGCTGGTATGTACAGTACCAGTCAAAAGTTTGGACACACCTCCCCATTCCCTTAAATGAAGAATGAGATACTTTTGGCTGGTACTGTATGTTGTGTGCTTGCTACAGTTAACAACCTCAACCACTGACAGCTGAGGAATTAGAAAAGGAAGATAGGAAGTGTTACCAAAACTGTTGGTATCAAAGTGTAATTTGATTAAGAATATGAACAGTGTGTTAAGTACAAGTTCAAGCTACTGCAATCATTCTGCAAGTATCTGCTGTTGACTAACAGTAGCTACTGGTAGTCAGCTAGCTAATAAGGGATACTTTTAGTAAGTTAGCTAATGCCCGCTACAGATAAGTTGGTGACTGTTAGTCGGTTAGCAAAGTTAGCTATTTCTAGTCAGTCAGAAAATAATAGCAACTTCTAGAATCAGTTAAGCTGGGGACTCACCTAAAGACTAGCTGATGCCTACAAGACTGGACAGACCACACACACATTTCCCAGTGTGTTGTAGCCGGGCTAATTATTGTTTTAAACACCATGACATCAGCATTAACATGCAGCAGGGCTATTGTATTCTATAGGTAACACACACAATAGGGGTGTCACGATTCTCCAAATCCATGATTTGATTTGACTCTCGATTTTAAGATCACAATTCAATTCAATTTTTGATTTAAACTTTTTTTTCAGTACTGACAGTTTTGCCATTGTTAGACTATCGAGTCTTGATTTGTAAAGATCAACAGCTTTTCTTTAAAAAGAAAAGCTATATCGGTATCAAGTGTGATATAACTACCAATTTTGAAGGTCATATTGTCAAATTTAAATAATTTATTTAAAATGTAATAACAATAACTTATTTCACCAGTCAGTTGGGAAAAACTGTTAAACAGAAAAGTAAAATAAAGAGCCACAGACTGCAGAAGGGTACTTTACAACAAAAACTTGAGTTCCTGAAACTAAGTTTAAGTGTTGCACTTTGTAGATGGTCCCTGTGCACTCGTCTCACACGGCTGTACATAGAGACCAATGTTATTAGTCCAGCTCAGAGGATGACTCGTTTTGGTGAAAATTAGGTTTGTAGCTCTTTGTCTACCTTACTATGGTAGGAAAGAGGTGTAGTTTGTGTTTTAACAACGTTTCGCTTATGAGTTATTGATCCGGGAGGTTAGAATCTGTAAATATATTTCCAACTTTACAGAAGTGTGCAGCATAGCCTACAAACTGTAATTTTTCTGTCAACGATGTGTTTATTGTTTACACGTCTCATGAGGAAGGCAAAATGTTGCCACACCGGTGACTTCAGGGAAGCAAGAGAACTTTCCAGTTATGTTGTTTCTCCATTGTCTCTGACTCCGGCAGTGACCATGGTATCTCAAAAAGTAATACAGGTGCAGGCTACTGGTAAGCTATGGTGTGTTGTTTTTGAAATGTTTTTTTCCCTCGGACATGTGCAAGTGGGCGGGGGCTGGAGAGAAAAAAAAAACACTAGGAGAATCGCCGATCCTGCTTTTGATTTTGAAGATTGAAATCCAACATTCATTTCGATCGATTTTCTATATAATTGAATGAATGGAAATTGTGACACCACTAGTGCGCAGTCATGGTCACAGTGATTACATTGACAGAAAGAGATTTCACTCCAAAGTTTTGGCACTTCAAATGCTGGTGTGCCTGACTTTTGATCTTTTTGAAAAGTTGAAACATTTTTCTGTCCATATTTTAAGAAAAACAATATCTATTTCTGTACTGGACATATTACCACTTGTATGTACCACTTGTATACTTGTGCATTGTTTTGTTACTATTCAACACATATCCCTATAATCCTGACCATCAGCACACTGTCAAAGCCTCATGGGAGTTGTTGTATGTTGTTACAACCAATGTCTGTACTGTCAGTCAGGTAGCTCATTTATTGGCTGTTTGTGGATTCAAAAAAACTAAACCGGCTTAAAACACTCCAGAGGTTAAATTCGTACACACACACACACACACACACACACACACACACACACACACACACACACACAGTTTTGTGGGTGATCGACCATGTGTGGAAGACAGATTGGTATTGAACGCTGCCCGGCCTGCAGATTCAGAGCGGTTGAAGTATGGATCTGACAACAAGAAACAATATGAAAACTTCATTTGAGTCCTAGAGTGTGTAATATGAACTGCTTCCCACAAGGACAGAGTTAGAAACCAACATAGTTCCAAATCAAACCAGACTGTTATCATGTATAAAGCACACAGTCGGGCTCAAAAAGAGAAAATAAGTTCATTTGAAAGACAAACATGAAATATTAAGTTTACCCTCGAAAACACAAAATGCTCGACAGACGATCAAAGACTGGAATGAATCCACTGCGGTGGAAACTGTTGGCTGCTTCTTGCTTTAATTTGATGGCAACAGATAAACAAAATGCAACAGAATATATGGACAGTTTACAATTAAGTCAATGAGCTGATTCTGTGATCCATAGACTCAAAATAGTTTTATCAATCCCAGATTATTGCCTTTTAAAAATGAGATGATATACAGTGCAAATAACTGGTCTTGTTCAAAAGACACAGTGATCTTTGGGTTATGGGACATTTATACTGCGTTCATGTTATATTAGAGTTATTGCGATTACTAGTTTTTGACTTGCAAACAGCATTCTTGTCAGCTGAACTGAAAAATATTTATTGTTTATTCTCCTGTGGAGAAACTTGCTAGTGCTAGTCCTTGGTTGGCTACCCACTTTGGTCATGTGACCCTTGAGAGTCTCCCAAAGCGATGGTGCTGTATGGTCTCCCATAATGTTTGCTTTGCAGAGAAAGAGCTTGTCTGCAGCTTTTTTTTTTACAGGCAGCTTGGGAAAGCAAGAAGAGGCAGAGTTACATGAATTTTCAACTTGGGGCCAACAAGATAAGGAAATGGTCACACTGTGCAGATTTCATTTAGAGCTGGCTGTGGTGTGATCACAATGTGACCCAGACCTCCTTCAGATATGTCCTGGTCGCTGTGATTGCATCCTGTTTGCAGTGTGTTCTGTGTGCATTTACACCTGCATTACCATGTTTTTCCTGATCCAGACAAGATATACAGACACAGATGGAATGTTATGTGATCTGTTTCTGGATACAGCATCAAAGTTAACATCTAAAGAAGTTTGCTGCTAAAGATTTCAGAGGACAAAAAAGTAATATTTCTTCTTTTCTTGGATGGCTGATCTGTTGTGGATTTTTGTGTCTTTTTAACAAGGCCATGAGCATCACAGGACAAATCATATGTGATTGGTGGGAAGCAAATCGGAGCAATAAAATGGATTTTAGCCGTCAGTGAGGCTGAGTTATTCAGGATATTTCTCCTCAGAAAGACTCATTGAAATTCAATGGGTACATTAGTTATCTGACTGTGAGCCTTGTGGCGATGCAGTGTGACGCTGCTGCTGTTTTCCATTTATTTTTATCTGACTGAAAGCAAGTTTTGTTTTTATAAAATTAATTTTTTTATCAACAGTTTACAGTGCTGAACACAGCAACAGTGGCACTCAGATACACTAGAATAGCACAAACAGAATGACTGCGTAACACTGAACTCATGAAAACAGAAACTTTTACATAGAAACAGCAGTGTTTCAAACATGATCGGCCTGTGTCAGGTCAGTGTCTCTGTCAGTAAGATATGACCTAGGAAGTCCCCGGCCTTATTAAACACACAACAAATCCATACTGACACTGAATTGGGGCTCTTAGCACTTTGTGGCAATCTGTCACATTAATGAGGGCATTCACGTTTCCTGGGAAAGTCTCGATGTACAGCACACACCCACTCACACCCACATTGATTGCCTTAAAGGATAATTCAGTTTGTTACAACTTGGATCTTATTTCCCTAGTTTTGTCCAACATTTAAATCAGTAATGAAAACATTGTACTCACAAAAATAATTGCTGAGCTCTGGATGCACAGTAATCATATGGTAACGCTTTAGATTATGGCCCGCAACGTACAGCCTAATTATTCCCAATTCACAGCGTAATTGGTGTACCAATTCATACATGTAGGTATAAGTTGAAATCTAGTGGTGAGGTTGCAGCCAACTGAATACGCCTCCCCTCCCCCTCCAAGTGTGTAGAAGAACCTACAGTGGCTGCGAAATTTGCGAAAAATGCGAAAAGTCCTCTCTAGAGCCATTGTTTGGTTTGTCTGTTCTGGGCTACTGTAGAAACATGGTGATGCAACATGGCAGGCTCCATGGCAGAGCACCAGATCCCTATGTAGATATAAAGGGCTCATTCTAAGGTAACAAAAACACAACGATTCTTATTTTCAGGTAATTATACACTAATTAAAACATACTTATGAATATTCTATTTCTTCTAAGTCTGTTCCGCGAGATGCTACTAAATTCTACACACTGGAACTTTAAACTAAACTGTCGCTTTGTAGCACACAAACTCCTTCAAATGTAATGGGGGTCTTCTCTTACTGCTATACAACCCATCATCAACAGAGAACCAGGACAACACATCATGTACAAACCCCACTCCCTCCCTCCAGTCATACTTCTCTGTTGTTGATTAACTATCATTTTAAATGCTTAAACTGTATGTGTAGATACCGTCAAAAAAGTAGTAGAAGTAACAAACTCTTATTTTGACATGCGGTGCAACACTAGTGGAAGCAGCCTATCCACACAGAAAAATCAAATCAAACTTTAGAATTTTTCCTGATTTTAAATTTTTATTATTGTTTCTGTGCAAAAAAAACAAAAAAACCCCACCGGTATTCTCGTTTCTACTATCAGTGGAAAATGGTATTTCATCTATTTGTCCACTCTGAGGCTTCGTGCCTATTCAACTTGAGGGGGGAATGTGCCGCATCAAAAATATTTGAGATTGGATGGCTTTAGAAATTGTTGAATTCTATTTTCACAAAGTGTTTTTAATTAGCCTTAATAATATAGTAGCTCACAACATAAAACAGTATGACTTTAATGAATCTGTAAAGTACCTCCAGCTTCAGAATTTCCCTGTGACTTTAGCATCAATGGTTTTAATTATAACTCACAAGTCATTAACATTAGTGTTGACTTGTTGTCCTTTGCTATTATTAGAAGCTAAATTATTGTTTTTGTCCAAACATATTTGAAAGCACTGAAATGCGTCCTACAAAACAGTGTATATAAATAGTGTCAGTAAAAACAGTAGCGTCATGTTTGACAGTGCTGCTAGCTAACCAGCTAATGTTACCCCTGAGTTTAAAGCCTTTTTGTTAACATTTTCTTATTCAACATTGCTATTAAACGCAATATAGTGTTAAATAGTGTTATTCAATTATAGTTGCTGATAGGCGGCAGTTTGATCATAAATAAAGAAGCCAAAGCATATAATAACTGGTAACTGCTTGGACTCCAGTTATAGTTTGGTTTTGAAAATATAAACCAAAAAAAGAAAATTTAAGCCGTTCTTGTTCATGTGTTCTGTTGGTAAAACATATTATTCCGTTTCTTCTACTGTCACTCTAGTGTGGACAAACCAGAGAGGCCCTGAAGCCCCAAAATAGGATTTTTAAAAAAAATATTGTTTACAAATGAAATAGAACTCTGTGGTAAACCGATCAGAGGGCTGAACAGTGTGTATGGACTCTGCTGTGGGAAACACACAGGGCCAAAGTCAATAATCCTGTTTGTTTGTTATTTTGTGTCTTGTTGGTATTATTGACTATATTCAACATTTGCAAGTATTTCTGTTTGTTGGATAAAAGCAGCTTCCATGAGACGTATGGTCTAATTTAATGCGTCTTTTGTGGAGGTTTGACTCACAGTATTAACTGGATCAACATTCTTCACTCAAAACACGTTTACACCCTGCTTAAAACTACAGGTCCAGCTGTCTGCTCTGTAGGCAACTTCCTCTGTTCTTCCTCCAAATATATATACAGTGTGTTTTCTTTCAAAGGGTTTTTTATGTGTGTTTGCAGTTTAGTGCTGAGCAGGTTGTGTACAGTGGCTTTTTAGAGCTCTTTCGATGAGAACATCTGCCTAATGTGTCCAAAAATGACACTATGAGAGCACTGAGAATGACCTAAACAGTAAAGTTGCAGCCGGACAGCTAAACAATGAGCTGAAACTTGCTATAAATCTGTAAAGCCGAGAGGAGCTGATTATTCTCTGTTGGTTCATCAATATGAGCCTCACGCAACACACTACACACTGACATTTGATACATTATTATTATAAAAAGTTATTTACGGGGATTTTAAAAAAGGTAAAAACAGAGTTGAATAGAATATTTCAAACTTTTTAGTTTGAAGTTTTTCATTCAATTGTCCTTAAACCTGCTTTAATAGAATAATAACAAAGCCAATCATAAAGGTGGGGCTGAATCACTCAAAGAGATGAAGAAGTTAAAATCCCTGGAAATAAAATGAATACATTTAGCAGTGCTGGTGGCAGCAGCAGTAGCTCTGCACACAACAGGCAGAGAGGATGACATGCAGAGTGATTCAGGACCACAGCCCAGTGAGTCCAGAGAAAACACCACTCAGTGTTCTGCAGCTGAAGCCGTGCAAAAAAGACAAAATGAATAAACTAATTTATGTTTGAAGGATGAGATTATTTAGCTCAATTTTCTGCTCTGGTTTCATCAGAAATGATAGTATGGTAATTAAGCAAAATATTTTAAATATTCTGTCTGTGTGATGAGCTCAGACATTACAGAACTTCCAGAGGGATTCAATGAAGGGAGAAAAGCTACTAGAATTCATTAGTTGGTTGTGTGTTTGCTGCTGTACTGTTACTGTAATTCTAATCACACATTAATGATTGTAGTCATTTGGCTATAGAGAGATGTGCTGTATGGGTGGTGGTGTATATCTGGACTGCTCACTGCTTTTTTGCAAGAGGTCACAAACTGGAAAAGTTGGAAACCACTGGTTTAATCTTTCACAATGTATTAACATGTTTTTCTTTTTGTAAAATCAGAGTAAGTTTAACATCTCGTCCAGTATCAGTTGCATCATTTCCTGTGAATCCCTTCAACCCCACACAGACAAGGCGGACTGCACCAGTTACAGTGAAAACTAGTTTAAAGAGGTAATTGCAGAATGTAAATAAACTGAAAAAATGAAGTTGAAATTTGACACAGAAAATAATTCACATGGATTGACTTGTTACTTATGGAGTCTGCTGTTGAGTGTCTCCTGTTTGTTATTTCTGTGTCTTTTTGATTTCATTTTTCCTGTCCCTCTCCTGCACTCCATCACTGTCTCTCTCTCTCTCTGTTACTCTCCTCCATGCTGTCTCTACCCCATGACCACATGGAGCCCCAGGCTCTCCATTAAATCTTCATATTAGCAAGGCGTTGTGCCGCCGTCGCTGTAATGACTGCAGGAACGCAGCATATCTTTTCATTTGCTTTCAGGTCGATTCTCCACGCTTTACATCCCTCATTTTCTCCTCCATATGTTCCTCGCAGGATTTATTACCATCTATCTGCGACTCGACTGTATCTGTGACGCAGCCGGGGGCTCATTTGAACTGTAAAAGCTGCTGCTGTGAGAGCTAATCTGCCCACATGTAAAGGCTTAATCCACATTGATCTGCAGATGAACCCAGATCAGAAGAGATTAGATAAGGCTTGTTCACCAAACGCACCCCTGCTTCCTGCTTTACATCCAACTCTGGAGCTGAAGATGACGGCAAGCGTGAGTCTCATGTCGCTGTCTCTGGCAACATGAGGAACTGCTGGAGAAAATAATAAACTGCTTCATCCAGTGTCAGAAAATGCAAGAAACAAAGCAGTGAGGAGCTCAGAGATAAAATAATCTACAGTACTCGAGCACAGACACAGACTGGGGTCAGAAGTTAGTGAGGTTGGAGGACTAGCAGTTGTATCAGCTGTAGAAGAAGTAATAGTGAAGATTGAACTTATATAACAGCAGTCATTTCAGTAGGAGGTGCAGTGTTCCTGTTCTCAGTAGAAGTACAAACTGTAATTTGTGCATTTGTTCTAATGGTTTAGGATCAACACATCTGTCTGTGTAAAGATGAAAGAAATATAAGAAAAGTATCTGACAACAGACAAGTTTCTCTTCTCAAACTGCTCTGATTCTGTTTCAGCTGTTAGAACCAAACTGATCTGATCAATAATACATAGTTTCCTCTTTGTGCATGAAACAACAGACAGCCCGCTGCTCTTCGCGTTAATAATAAAATAAACATCAGATGTTCTCTGTGTGAACTAATAAGGCAGGCTGAGTGCTGCTCTGTGTGTGCTGCTCTTTGAGCACACTTCATGCAGGTGAAATCTCACAGAGTAGACTGCCTGAGTACCCGTCAATCAACCCAAACTACAGCTCTATAAACAATAAATTATTATTCACTTGAGATTCTCTTCTGGAACAGTATGTGTGACAAAATAATCTCAACTCAAAAGTTCACTTGCTACATTTTGCAGGGCTTTCTACTGCCTCCCAGGGTCTTCTTCTTGCTGAAGTGTTTTTGAGTGATGTTTAAATCTTGAGTCACATGATAACAGGTGCTCATATAAAAAGGGGATAGACAGTGCTGGAAATAACTTATATCACAATACATTTAAGTACTGTACTTACAATTTTGAGGTACTTGTACTTTACTTGATGCTTTGATAATCATTTGATGCTTTGTACTTGTACTTTCTACTCCACTACATTTATTTGACAGCTTTAGATACTTTTCAGGTGAAGATTTGACACAATGGATAATATAACAAGCTTTTAAAATACAACACATTGTTAAAGATGAAACCAGTGGTTACAAAAAGCAGTGTGTAGTCGGGGTCACATTTCACATGTCTATGAGTTGTTAACAGCTCCACCAAATAGTGATTTTTCCCTCTAAACTTCTCACATGCTTTCATTTCAATAAATGTTCAAATAATCCAATAATTCACCAAAAATCAAAGATTAGAGGATAAAGTCCAAAAACTGAAAACAGATTTGTGTATCAGAACTTTGTTTTTTCTTCTTTCCTCTCCCATTAATCATCTCACAACCCCTCAGATTTATCTGCTGACCCTTTGGAGGGACCCAACCCCTAGGTTGGGAACCACTGGACGAAACTAGCTAACTGTATATAAAGTAGTTGAAACTAGCTCCACCTCCAGCAGCTACAACAGTAACATGCTGCTCTAACACTGATGCTTCACTATTAATAATCTAATGATGTCATATATAATAATATATCAGTCAGAGGGACCAAACCACTACTTTTACTGCAATACTTTAACTACATCAAGCTCATAATACTTATGTATTTTTAGTGTAGTAGGATTTTTATTCAGGACTTTTATTTGTAATGGAGTATTTTTACATTCCTGTATTGGTACTTTTACTTAAGTAAAGCATCTGAATACTTCTTCCATCACTGGGGGTAGATACTTTTAGCCATGCTAGTAGCACAGCTCTGTAGATGGTAATGTCAGTCTATCTGTTGGTCAGTCGACCATTTTGGTCCAGACTGAATTACCTCAACAACTATTTGATGGATTGTCATGACATTTTGTAAAGACATTTATGGTTCCCAGAAGATGAATCCTACTGACTTTGATGATTGGCTGACTTTTCCTCTAGCGCCATCATGAAGCTGACAACTATGAGATGGATTGCCATTAAATTTGGTACAGATATTCCTGTTCCTCTCAGGATGAACTGTAATAACTTTGGTGATCCCTTCACTTTCCATGTTGTGCCTTCCATCAGGTCAAAATTTCAATTTGTGTTACACCTTGGTTTATGACAAAACCTCCAAACCTAATGACATTCCCACCAGCCTCAGCTGTACTTAATGTTTAGTGCTAATTAATGCAAATGCAAATGTTAGCATGGTAACATTCAAAACTAAGATGATAAACAAAGTTATACTGAATTGAATTGATGAACATGGTAAACATCACACCTGCCAAACATCAGCCAGTTAGCATTGTCATTGTGAGCATGTTAGCATGCTGATGGTAGCATTAAGGTCAAAACAAGAAAAAATGTGATGTAGCTCTTTAACACACTTTAGCTGCTTATTTTAGACAGTTGCACCACCACTTTGGATGACATGTTCTTGTTCATTTTTAATTTGAACACAATATTTGTAAGTTGCTGTGGACAAAGGCGTCTGCTAAAAGTCTTGACGTGACATCTGGGCTAGCCTCTGTCTCACTAGCGTCTGTAACTCACTGAACATTTCTTTCATCTCTCTCTGACAAAATGAAGCATGTCCCTGGAGTTTGCTTTCCATACTCTACAGCAGCTGCTGTTAGAAGTTGAAACCTTCATGATTTTAACTAAGTTAAACAACGATTGCTTTGTGAACATGCAAACTACAGCTCCCATGAAAAAACTACGAGCGTAGCAGTGCAGGTACTTACATCATCATAATTTGTTTTCATCTGTATACATTATATTCACCAGTACTCATACTGTAATCTGTCCTGCTGTTATTACAGACATGTCTGAATTAACCATAGACACTCAACTCATCCATGAACTTGTCTCTTATATTGGGCTGTGATGTTAAACTGCCGATGTTCTAGGGCTGATGGGAAATCATGTTTATTAAACGCTGATGAAAAACAGATATATTGAATCAACAAATATGTTGGATTTTTTTAAATTACCCTTGCTATCTAGACAT
Source organism: Thunnus thynnus (assembly GCF_963924715.1). NCBI lineage: Eukaryota > Metazoa > Chordata > Actinopteri > Scombriformes > Scombridae > Thunnus > Thunnus thynnus. Next base: position 27,240,653 of record NC_089535.1, on the reverse strand, counting down.
ATGAAATGAACCACATGACATACCGTTGAGAACAGCTTTGTTTCAAGGCTGGATCTTTAGTTTTCGTTATTACATGCGTTATTATAAATGTCAATGTATTATTACAAGTTTTTGTGTGTTTTTCTATGATCTATTGTGATTTCTGTCTGTGTAAGTGCTCACATGCAGGGTTTCTCTCTCTGTGTGTGTGTGTGTGTGTACAGTATTTGTGTGTGTCAGTAGCAGTGTAAAGGGCAGAGCAGTGAGATGGAGGAGAGGATCTTCCATTATAGATCTGACCTGAGGGGTCAAACACAAACACACACACACACACACACACACACACACACACACACACTGAGCTGAAGGGAAGTTGACCAATAGTTTCCTCTCCATCACTCTGCCTGCTGACTACAACTGTCTGACTCTGATTTATCTCCTCTTACTGTCTCTCTGTCTGTCTGTCTTCCTGCGTAACCTGCAGAACAAATCTTCTCTCTCAAATCCGTCGTTTTCTCCTCTGCTGCGGTACGTTGCGTTGTATGAGTCTTATGATTATCTCGACTGGTGGTTGACCTTCTCCTGAGCTGATGTCGATCTTGTTGTTAAGGTTGATGTTGCCTTTTAGGGGTGTTATGTAGCTGATGATCCTCACTGAGAAGTCCTGATGTAACACTGAACGAGCTGGAGGTGAATTGACACCGGTCTGTTATCATCTGGACACAGGTCTCATTTTTTTCCTCAAACAAGTGAAAATAAATAAAATTAAAATATTGCACCTTATTAATATAATTTACCGAAAATCTAAGTATAATGAAAAAATAAAATCAACTTGCATTAGTAGTAATTTTAACCCCAAATCACAATGTTTCTCTAACTTTACCAAAGTACTTATTTTAACTTAAATTATATTTCCATAAACCTAACCAAACTTCAAGCATCATAAAACATTATTACATTGATATATTTTTACAACAAAGATTTATAACAGTTTTGGAAGGTGCACATCTTCATAGACCAACAACATATTTTGTAGTTTAATTTGGAGGACTTGGAATAATTGAAGACTGACGGATGTAAATTAGCATTTTTTTTGCTAATTACAGCATGTTTATATCTTGTATTGTAAACTGATGTTCATAACCCCATGGTTATTATTGTAGTCATGATGATGAAGGTGGCCTAACCAGACCTTAACCACAGCGTTGTCACACCATAAAACCAACATGAAATATTGGTGTTGAATTAATGATTTTTGTAACAGTTTTGCAAACAGACACATGTTGTTCTGCTGATTACTGCTGACAGTGGCGCCAGATTAGAGAACGCTCCTACGTGTCACTCTGGAGTCACATGGTCTAATGACGCATTTGGTCATTTAGTTTGGAGGACTTGTTGAATAATCAATCAATCAAATGATTAATTAAACATTCAAATAATATGGAACACACTTCAAACATTAATGATACTTTTGGTCTGATTTGGTTCTTAACATGTTTGGTCTGGGCCTCATAGCTAGAATTAAGGGAAATCTTTTTTTCTTCTTCTTTTTGTCTGAAGACATGCTCCATGCAAACACAAGTGGCAAAGCCTGGCCCAGTTGACACAAACACGCAACCTCGGTGAACATGAAGCTAGTCAGATATAGTACAAATAAACATGGTGTCCGTGAAGCAATGTGTACTGCTGTACTTGCTGCACAGAAGAAAGAAAAAAGAAAAGACAGAAGATGTGATGTGTGACCTTTGAATCACCAATGAAGGAACAGCAGAGAATTCCTGCCTAAATCAAGTAGACAAACTTCAACCAGAGCTTCGCTGAACTGTCAGCACGATGAAATGAAAGAGATGAAAGAGGTGAAAGAGGTGAGCTTTCTGTTGTTGTTTCATGCTGTAGCTGCAACGTTCAGACTGCAGAATTTTCAGGTGACAAGATGCATGAAATGGATTTTACGTACCTCGAGGTGTGTGCAGTTGTATACTTGCTTTTTTAGGGCCAAAAGCATATTGTTGCTGAGAGTTAAGCAATAACATTTCTGTTTGTTCTCTCTTAAAAATATCATTTTACATTATGCCACAATGCACAGAAAGAGGTTCACACTCCAAAATCAATTAGAAGAATAAGAGTTTCTTTTCATTTCATTTAAATTGTCCAATAGAAGCACAGGGGGAAATGCACAGACGTTTCGGCTCGACTTTCTCCAGTGTGTAATAGGGCTGTGCGATTAATCGAATTTTATTTACGATTTTGGCTTCCCACGATTATGAAAACAAGATAATCGAGATAAAATGATAGATAATGACATATATAATGATAATGATAATGACAATGACATCCATAGATAATGATAGAGACAGATGTTTCGTAGGCGTGGCTTTTCAGGACCCCTTGTTGACTAATCAAGAAATAAACAGTCTGATCACTTCGCTACTCCAGCACATTAATTTATCAGTGTCTTTTGAGATGTCACATTAGAAACAGGTTGCCGGGTGTCGGCAAAAAAAAAAAGTGAAAATAGTAGATCTCTCCATTACGAAAACACCATTCACTGTCTGGTCACGTAAAAACAACCCATGCTGGAGTCGAACAGCATTTTATAAAAATGTTGTTTAATATGTACAAATTGCACTTTTATATGTTTTATGTTGTAGCAAATACACTGCTAGAAGATTTTTTTTTCATTTTTAAAGGAAGCAAAGTGGTTACTTGAGAATTAACGTTAAACCACGAAGACAGCGAGGATAAACGTGTCACAATAATAAAACCTGAATGCAGCCAAAATATGAGCAAACTGTGGTATTATTGTAGCTAAAATATTATGCTATACGGTGTAATATGTAGCTTCACAATATACTGCCAATACTGGCATCAGTCAGACCCACTTAACAGCAAAGGCAACACGCCAGCCCTGCTGTTAAAAATATATACATTTTTATTTAATGTATTCATTGACAATATGGACAAAGTCAAGGTCAATATGCAATGCAAGCATCATGTTTTCTCATAGTAGCTACAGTGACCCATTACTGTGACTGAAGGAAGAACAACAATAATGATTTTTCATTATGCATTTTATTTGCACATTCTGCACAGATAGTCTCCCTCTGTGGAGGGATGGTGCACACACACAGTGTGATACCATAAAGTGCAGGTGGTGCACTCAATCTGAAAGGAAAAAGAATAAAAAAAGAACAGTATTTAACTCTCCTCTCGTTTCAGATCCATTTCCTGCCCTTGTGTGTTTCCCGCTCCTGTCTTCATCATCATCCCCTAATGTCATCCACCTGTGTCTCATTACCCACACTCCCCTTGTGTATTTAGTCTTTGTGATCCCTGCTCCCTGTGCCAGTTCATCTTAGCCTTCTTTGCAAGTGTTCCAGCATGATTATTCCAGTTATTGACCTCTAGTGTGTTTGACCCCAGATCTGTCTGTCTTAGCCCAGTCCTTTTTGCCTTTTTGCTTTTCTCTGACTGCCTGCCTGTGTACCGAACCTGCAAGTAAAGACTTTGTTTTTTGGAACTGTTTGGTTGAGTCGTGTGTTTGGGTCTAGCCCTGGTGTGCCAATGCCAATACACACACACACACATCATTTAAGCATACCTGGTAGAGTACTGCATACCTGTGTCATTCAGCAGGGACATTGCCATGTCCAGCTGCAACCTGGCCACACCTTCCTGGTCCACAGGGCACTGGACTGGACTGCGAGGCTTGCTTTGCAAGCTAAAAAATTCGATAGGTATAATTATGAAGATTCATCCTAATAACAGATGTCTGCAGAGATAATCACATTGTTACCTTGCACACAAATGACGTAGTGTCCTGTTGTTTTGGGTGGCTAATTTTGGAGCACACCTACCTTCCAACCGCAGGACGGTGCCTGTGGACCAGTGCTCTACACAGAGAGCACAGATTGATGTACAGTTTGCCAGTCTTAACTTCAGCTCATGTAAGATCCCTTTCAATTCAAGATAAGTTGAATGATGTTAAAAGGACTTCACAAGGACAACCTCATGTTAGCCTAAGTAAACAGTAATCACAAGGAAGATGATCTGATGTGCTTTGTTGCTCCCTCAATATTATCCAAAGTGCATGAAAACAGAAGTGAGTCTAATGCACACATTACAGCCGATACTTCACTCACCTTGTTACGTCCTTGCAGTGGCTGAGTTGCTTTTCAGTGGCCTCCAATGGGTCCACAAACAGGTACCTCATCTCCTTAAGATACATAATCTATGGAAATGCAATTAAAAATGATAGCCAACCCCTCATACACCAGATGGTCCCATTGTTACATCTAAATCTGTAAACACTTAAGATTACATACAATGAGTGTCCAGTGTCTGTTGTGACAAACCGCACCTGCTGCCACATCATATTTGGAAAGGTCCAACTTGAACAGATAAAATGAAATGACATAAATAAAATGCACACATTGAAATTCATGAGATAACTATATTCGAAGGGTAAAACATCCTACTCACCTTTTTAAAACCTTTCTTTGAGCCCTGCCAGACTGCAGTCATCGTGTAGGCATCAATAATGGAAGCCTCCGTTCTCCTCCCCACAAGCGAGAGGTAGGCGTTCACAATCTATGAGTATAAGAATGACTTATGATCCGCTGTTGTTCAAACAATCTAGAAAGTGAAATATCACACCAATAATATTTCTTTAAAAAATAAAAAGAGAAAGTTTCACTCCCCAACTCCTATCCTGGGGCCAGGTCCAACAAGTTCTCGCTGTACACCTTGTATGGCCCAATCCTGGAGAATAGAGTCTCTCTTTTTCTCCCTGCCCATAAATCCCTGATAACTGCAAAAATATCAATGTCATTTATTTGTGAAATGCACGATTTAGGGTGTAATTGTGGAAGTTTACTCACAAATTTCTGTGGCACTTGGAGGTTCTGGGACACTGTGGCTTGTGGCTGGCCTGTCAGATGTCGGTCCGTGTATGTCTGTATGTGTCTGTTGTGGTGTAGTGTGTGTTGGGCCAGCCAGAGGAGAAGGATCTAACACTTTTTGTAAACTGGCAGGGATCCTCTCTTCTGGTTGGACATAAGTAGAAGATGGTCTATGTTCACTCTAAGTGAACACTTGCCCCTGTCTGACACCAGATCTGCACTTTTCCCCTCCAGTTTTGAAATTATGAAGGGTCCCAGCATGTCAGGGTCCATTTTTCCCCCTTTCCTCTGCTCCTGTCTTATATTTTTTCACAATACCATATCCCCCACTTTGAAGTGGTCCTCCTGGCCCTTCTCATCTTGTCGTTTGCAGACTTTGTCCTGGTTTTTCTTAATATTTTGTTTGACCTCCGTGTATGTTGCCTGCTATCTCTTCAGCCCCTCAGGGATCTCCTCATTTTTACCCACATTTCTGACTCTGTCTTCCGTTACCTGCCACAAACCACAGATAGAATGTAGAGAATATAGGTGGAATAGCTGACTGTTCATTCAAATCTAAATTTCTAAAACAATAAAAACAATACATAAGAGAATCTTATGTCATACTCTGGAACCTCAGAGGGATACCTTGCCTCCCTCCAAACATGAGGAAATACGGGCTGTATTTAGTAGTTGGCTGCTTTTTGGTACGCAGACCAAACATGGTGGACTGTAGGTAGAGGTCCCACTGTTGGAGGTTGTCCATGACAGCTTTGTTCAGGGACCTCAAAACAGAATTCAGGTACAGGCATGAATAGGAAGGAGAGAATTTAGGTTCCCTGGTACAATATGACAACCTATTTTCAGAAATTGTTACTGATTGCACGTTCAGATAACGACAGAATCTCATAACAAGAGCTAGAATTCATTCACATGTGAATAACAAAATATACCTCTGTATTGTTCCGTTTAGTTTCTCCACAAGGCCATTGGTCTGTGGGTGATATGGGGAGCACAGGCTTCTTTTTATACCCAGCCTCTCACAAAGGCCATAGTTGACCTAGAAATGATTAATTGGACGAGAACGGAAGAAGTCAGCACAGCAACAGTTACATATTGGGGATTCATATTGACTCAATACTGTACCTTGTTGCAGAACTCAGTGCCCTGGTCTGTTAGCAGTCTTTTTACCAAATTTGTAAAAGAAATCAACAATACAACTGGTCACCTAATCTGCTATTTTGCTCTTAAGTGGGTAGGCCTCTGCCCATTTGGTGAAATAATCAACAATGACACATGTGTACTGGTTGCCATCATGTGTCTGCGTGAGTTTACCCACCAGATCCATTCCCACAAGTTCAAGGAATAGAAGACAAAAAGTAAAAAAATGAGATACATGAGCATTATAGTAGGCTATCACTGTATCACTGTTGATGCCATTAATTCCTTTGCCTGTATGGGCTCATACTCCCTCTTTTCTTTAATACTGGCTCTCCTGGCCTGGCACTGTGGACACTGAGCAATCTGAACAAACATTTCAAACTTATTACAAATGTGCAAATTAATCCCCCATATAGATACTATAGATGATATATAGTGGTAGGCTGTTGAGCATACAGTATCAGCAGGTATAATCGGGACACTTTTTGGAATTTTCTCTAATGTCCTCTGTACAGCTGCTAAATTTGTATTCCACCTCAATATTTTAAATATTTATTTTAAAGATACCAACTCACCCACTCGATGCCAGGCCAATAATACCGCTGAATGATGACACTGTGGGTCTTTTCCACCCCACAATGTCCACCAACAGCACTGCAGTGGAATTGATATTTTGGAAGTCCTCCGCACTTGCTACAACCTTTGCAAGGTGCTCAGTCTTATTTCTTTTGTGCCTGCACAAGAAGTACAGGTCCCTATCTGGTGTTCAATGTCATGATATTAGATTATTGGGAGTTGCACCATAGCAGTTGATCATTGTATTGTTAGGAGCACTTGGCATGCATCCTCACCCTTTATCCTGAAGTTATCAGCTCTTCTCTTAATTACATATTGTTGTTTACTGGTTAATCCTGCTGGATACTGGTTATTGATTTTTACATCCAGTACCTCCTTAACAATATTCGGATCCATTTTACCCTACCTACTCCTACCTCCTTTCCTTTACCTTTTCACACACAAACAATTACAATGCACACAAATACACAAACAAAACGACAAATATGCACACAGACACAAAACAGCCTCTCTCAGTAACACACCTCACTTACTCAGCCACTTTCACTCACAAAGACACTTAATCACGCACCATCAGTCTCTATCTCTCGCTATATCTCGCTCACTAATATCCTGTCTAGTCGCTGCAAAAGCTCTATCGAAACACCTAACAAACAAACCCACAAAGTTGTGGCATGTTAATCAACTTTATATAGTTTCCACTCCCCCCTCGTCATTTCATTTTCTACACCTTTTGTATAATCACAAATTAATCTGGACGCATTACGCTTTTCCACAGCTGACTCCACTCTGTGTTGGAACTGGGTGTGAACATACTCTGTATGTTACAAGCTGTATGAAAGTATAAACAGTTCTCACATCGACTTGACATCAGATATATAGTGGTATTTGATACAAATATGACACTGACAACAAGAACATTTTGTTAATGATTTCTTGATGTTTGCTGTTACTGCCTTTAATAATATTTAATATTGGCTATTTAATATTGGCTCTGTTGGACACTGAGCAATCTAAACACACAAACATCATTTCAAAATTATGAAGGATACATTAATGCAAATGAATTTCTATATTGAGAACTGAACTTATATAGACTATTATAACCCCCTGGTGATTTTGGTTTCTACACCTGTGGGTGAACATTATCCAATTTCTGTCACACTGGACACACTAGATGCGTGAACCTCAGCAGTGCGTGTGCGTCGCTGCTGGCTTGTAGCGTCCACACAGGGAGCGTGTCTGCTGCGGCGCTTCTGACACTGGCAGCCCTATCTTTCTAACATGTTCCCTGTCTGTTTCTGCTGAGAACCGCACGCGTCATGCAGAGAAAATAGGTGAGACCTCGAATCTCTAGATGACGCGATGCAGCAGCCTCATGCGGGCTGTGTGGCCGCTCTAACCTGTTAACATGGGTGCCGAAAATGAAAAGCAAGAGGTTCCACGATGTACACACACTGCTCACACATCCAGTGTGTCTCAGGCATTAGCCGGCTCTCTGTTTAGATCCAACCGGAGCACCGAGCCCTGGTTTGTTATTCAGGTTAAAGTAGGAAGAAGCAGCAGGTCTGTCGGGCAGCTGAGTGAAGTGGAGCCTGCAGAGGAAACACCAGGACGGTCTGGATGTAATAGTCCGTGGAGGTGCTGCAGTGTTCGGCTGCACAGATAGGAAACCCCGCAGCTGACAGGATGTACCACTCTGTTTGAAAAGACTTCTTCTTCTTCTTCCTTTTGGTTAATAACAGCGGTTGGCAACCAGTGTATTAGGTGCATTACCACCACCCTGCTCCACCCACTTGCCAGGTTCATTCAAGTTTTAATGCTGAACTCCAGTCTTCCTAAGTTCTTCCCTCATATATTGTCTTTCTTGATCATTAGTACAATCTATGATTGCATGTGTAATAGTCTCCTCAGCCAGGTGGAAAAATATGTGCATATATCGGCATTGGCAATCAGCAAAAATGAGAGTCAAAAAGTAATCGTGTTAAATAACTGTGATCTCAATATTGACCAAAATAACCATGATTATGATTTTTGCCATAATCGAGCAGCCCTAGTGTGCAATAGTCCATTATGCCAGTATGGACATGCTTTCCAGTTGATTAAAATTCCTTAACCCACACTATAATTCATTACACCACATCAGTTGTGTTTTACATTATTAAACATTCAGTCCAAAGGCCAACACGAAGATAACTATACAGTTTAACCATAGAGATTGATTATATTAAATTTGTTCCTTTCATACATTTATTCCATATTCATGTATAATTCTTTTTAATTATATTACCTCATATGATGTATTCAATAAATCAAACCAGTTTTTAAATGATGGTGCATTTGGACTCTGGATTCGACAGAACTTTGACACAAGAGACATACATAATACATTTGCCTGTATTTGATTCAATCCAGATACATTAGAGAAATCATACAGTAAACCCAACTTATAGGCCCCTTCAGAATACACCCTCTTCTATATAATTCAGTGTTTAGTCTTAAAGGTGTTATTGCAGAGCAGACCTACAAAGCATGAAGGAGAGTGCCTTCCAATTAAGTAAAATCTTAAATATATATAATTGTGTATATATCTTATATTATATATAATTTGCATATATGGACAGAGACATGAATATGATTGAGATTAAAGGGTACGAATTTGCAAATTGCATCCCTCAGGCACAAAGGGTTAATGCTACAGTTTTCAGTTTTAGACAATATAGTGTGCATCCAACTTTGTGGCAACAGTTTATGGTTGACCTTTTCCTGTTTCATAATGCCTCTGTGCACACAGCCAGCTCCATAAAGAAATGCTTTCCCAGTTTAGTGTGGAAGAACCTGACCGACCTGCACGGAGCCCTGATCCACAGGCAGCACCAGGACTTCATGCTTGAGGAGGCTACAAAATTCAGTGATCGAATAGCTTTGGATGGAGGGGTGTTAATTAGTACAGTAGTTCAGCAAGTTAAATAATACCTACTGTATACACTCTAAAATGTAACTTGTTGTTTCAACTCAAATATGGGGTTGCCTTAAAATTTTAGGTTAAGTCAATAAATTCAAATGGTTCTTCTCACACCACCAAAAGTTATCTTGACTAAACATAGCATGTTGTATGTCTTTGTTTTGTGGATTCATTGAGGCAGTTGTATGAAATTGTAAATCTAATTCAGATTAAATTTGGTTTTCATTTACATTTTTACCAATTTGGAGAGTCAGTTTTTCATTTGAAGTAAAGAACTTTAAGCTGTGGTAGTTGCTGGTACTCTGTAGAGTCAGTACAGAGATAACATGCAAAGCTGCTCTCAGTGACTTTGTTATTATATGAGTGTGCAGGGGACTGACCTTCATCATGGTTTGCATTGTTTTTATTGTTATGAAAAGAAATGACCATGACTTATTTTAATGTGTATTAAAAACACACAGCAAGTTTCCATCACAAAGAAGAGTCTCTGGAGAGTCAGTTAACATGCTGATCATGTTTGTTTAGGAACTTAATTTAATGAGTAGAGTGAACTCCTAACAGTGCATTTATTCAACTCATCATTTCAAGTCACATCGGTGCAAGGCTATCAGAAAACAGCATCAATGAAAAAGGGCAGCGCCTCCACACTTACACCAAGCCACAAAAGTTTAATGATGACATTTTGATCCTACTTGGATCTTTGTCAGGTTAGAATGTTTAAAAAAATGGAAAACACACCCATATTTATACATGATGCACACCAATGGTCTGACAAGCTCTATGATGGCAGGTATGGTTAACCATCCAACCCACCCAGGGTGATAAACATCCCAAAACAGGTAACAATTCAACAAAGTACATAGAAAAAAGCAGTAATATAAAAGCCATACTTCAAAATATCAAATATACATCTAATATATAAATATTATATCAGATTCATCATCCCATATATCAAAATCAACATCATCTACATTCAAAAACACTGTTTATTGTATTAAGTAAGAAAAAAGAGAGAAGAAACCTTAAATTCTTGAATAAGAAATGGTGTCTTAACAATTCAAATAATAAGGAAAATGACTCTCCTGTTGAATTTATAAGATTTAACATTTTTTATATGTGTGTCTAGGTCTAGAAATATACAAAATATATATAGAGAGAGAGAGAGAGCCACCATTTTTATTTTTTATTTTAGAGAAAATGTTTGATCTCATAATCTTGATTCAGACCTCTAGGTGTGATAGTCTGGAGAGTGAAAATATAGAAACTATCTCATTAGACTGAGACAGGATTTACCTCCTCGATGCTAACGTATATGAGATGACAATGTATCTGAGAGGTCACTGGGTGATTTGCCTCTCTGAATTGCACTGCCACCAGATTACGCTGGTCCTGGGTTGGGATGCAGCTCCTGTGCTCTGCTATCCTGGTTTTTAGTGTTTTTCCTACATATGCTAAACCACATTTGATAAGGCAGATCACATTTCTTGAGGAACATGATATACTGCCTCTTACTCACATTTTTTTTCCTGTTATCGGGTGGGTGTATATGGTACACTTATATGTAAAATTGCGCTGGATGCATGAACCACACCGGTAATTCCCTGGAGGAGGATCAAGGACAGTTGTGTTTTTAAGCTGTGATGGGATCAGATTTCACCAGCATTTGTCTCAAGTTATGGGGACATTTGTACACTACTACACTACTGGGTGAATCTTCTAATTCATCTTTAAGTAGTGGATCAGAGCTCAAAATGTGCCAGTGTTTTTGAATAGTTTTTTCAAAATCTTTACCCAGGGGTGAATATTTTAAATAGCACCTAGGAGCATTATTTGGTGGAGGTTTTCCTTTTTTGATGAGGCACTCTTCCTGTGTTACAGTGCTGAAACTGTCTCAGGCAGCATTTAACCAAATTTCATTATACCATCTTTTCTTGAATCTATATTCTAATTCATCAGCTTGTCTGTATTGTCTATTTGTTAAGTGAAGGTTCTCTTGATACGACTGAACTGGCTGACAGGAAGGCTTTTTTTCAGCTGAAAAGATGCCAAAAGAAGTAGTTATAAAGGAGGTCATAACACACAGGATTAATGAGCTCCTGTAATCTGTCAGGCAGAATATCGAGCTATAACGGAACCGACTGATGTGTGTTTGTGGTTATATGAAGCAGCCTGCATCTGCAGATGATTTAATGAAGGTAAACACAGTGAACGGCCGTGCATAAGGCACTGCACTCTGACATCTGACATCTCTAATCAGAGGCTGCAGATTTATCAACATATCTGTCCTGCTGGCCTCAGATGCTGCAGGGATTTCATGAACTGAAGGATAAGCTGTGGACAACAGATACTGCAAGAATCGCCCTCATTCATTTATTGATAAATACAGACTGATTTACAGACTTTGCTGCTTTAATCACATTAAACGTTATATCTGCTGATTGAAAGACATTTATTGCTTGGTGTTTACATTTTAAGCATTATTCCATTGCTGCTGCACATTTGCTGCAAGTGTTACGTTGTCACTTGATTGGCAGCAGAGTGATGAGACATCTATTCTCAGTGCAACCTATTTTCCACCAAAATACCCACAACTGGCTTTGCACTGTTTCATTCGATTGACCCTCCCACCTGCGTACCCCTGCGCTGAACACCAAAATACTACACAGATGGACAAAGCAAATTTCAAAGTCAAGTACTGTGACTACCAAACTGTTGAACACTGCTTGAGCTGGTCACACTGCCATGAAAACAGAGCCCAGTTAGTCTATGTTTAGTAGTACACTGCTGTTGGTAGACAGGACAGGTAGACATGCCTCATGACATGGTTACAGACGAGTTCACTTTTTATTAAAAATAAATTCATTCAATTTCTTTCAACTACAGATATAAGCCAATCCGTCGAGGGGATACACTTGTGATGATGAGTGCAGGTGAACCAGCAGAGAGATGGCCGCTTTAATCACCTCTTACTAACAGCATACTGATTAATAAAAAGAGTCTCATCACGTAGTGACATTTTTTACCTCTCCCTCACCAAGATAATCTGTCTTAGCTATTGCATACAAATAATCATCAGCCAACCTATGTCTGACCCCAACTCCATCCAACTCTTTTAGGATGAACTGGACTGTGAGCCAGATTTTATCTCTCAACATCAGTATCGGACCTCACTAATGCTCTGGTGACTGAACGGGAGCAAATCCCTGCAGGCAGGTTCCAACACCTGATAGAAATCCTGAAACCAGAAGAATGGAGGCTGTTACAGCAGCAGATCAATGGCCATGGTTTTGGAATGACATGATCAGCAATTATATATGGTGGTAATGTTTTGGTGTCCAAATACTTTTGGTCATATAGTAAACAGCCTTTTAATTTGCACATAATTATTAGTTAACTGTGTATTATTGGACAGCAATATCACTTCTCTCTTTCTGCCTTCCTACATAAGTCTCATTTATTTTCTCCACTTCTTCTCTTCTCTCTCTCTCTCTCTCTCTCTCTCTCTCTCTCTCTCTCTCTCTCTCTCTCTCTCTCTTTCTGTGTGTGTGTGTGTGCGTGTGAGGCTGCTTCCCAGTCTCCCCACGTGTGTCTCGTCCGCAGAAGCCGGCTGTTCGATGAGAACATTCAGCTAAATGTCTGATCGATAGGCGCTGGCAGTGCTCTCTGCCGCTGCCGCCAGAATACTGAGGAGGAGGAGGAGGAGGGGGCGGGGCCTGTGAACACACAATGTATGTATGAGAAGCTATGTGTTTCTGTTTAGTTTGTTCTGATGGTGGCGACCATATTGTAGAATATCAGTCTGATATTTGATCTCGGTCGGTGTCACAGATGACTCAAGGACTGTAACTTTTCATTTTTATTGTCTGATTTGAATATGTTTTATTTTGTGTTTCAGACAGTCGAGTGATAATAGAGGTGTCAGTCATCATTCCTGGATTGTGTTTTATTCATATTCAGCTCTCTGTGTGCATCTTTTCATATGTTGTAATAAAACAGGAAGTCCTCGTCTCTTCTGCACAAACTGTTCTGCTCTTATTGACAGTGAGGAACCACCTGCGGAGCTTCAGCTGACTTTGTTCCTCTCCTTTCCCCTCTGGAATCAAAAGTTTTTGTGTCTCCCTGGTTCTTTTCTCAGCAGATGAAAAATCACTTTCATCATTTAAACCAACAGAAAAAGTGAAAATAAAACTGGAAACCTGCTGCTGCAATAGAAGAAACAAACGCAAATATGTTTTCACCTTCAGCATGCTGCATGTGGATGGTTCTTCAGCTGAAGTCATGTTTGTGTGTTTATGACCATGTCAAGAAAATACAATAAAACTTTCTTTTTTTGCCAGACTTACTGAACTTTTTCTTGGATAAAGGTTGAATATGATCTATATAATCAATCAGCCTACCTGCCTCCTCCTGATAAGGGAGTCACCTTATATTGACGTCATCTGAAAAGCGTCACTTCCCCAGGTCATAATTATTAACAGCCACTAGGTGGCATAAACATAACTATAAGTTGTTTTTGAATTTTAGACCTATACTGTCTTTTTTCTTGTGAGGACGGGCTGGTTTTGATTGGCTTGTAGAGGCATTGTGGTGTGTGATGCGTGTCAGAACTCCTGTACTTTTTGTTTTTTGTGTAAAATCCCACACGTCACCAGCATCTTGGTGCGCGTAAACTCTCCGAAAAGAAAAAAAAACTGTATCACATTAGCTCCAAGGATCAGCATGTCAGCTACTCTGCCTTAAAGTGGACATATTCAGCTTTTTGTGATTTTCTGTTATTTTGATACTGTTATGATGTCAGATATCTACATTAAAGATGGTCAAGATTCCAAAACTTGAGTTGAATGTATGTAAAATGCTCCCTGCAAGTCAAAAGGCGTCAGTCTGCTCTGAACACTTACTCTGAATAACAAAGTTACCTCTACTTCCTCCTCATGATGGTGTCAGATCATTTGCACATGCCCACAAACGCACCCAGAACTACGTCTTCTGTCTTCATGGTGTGACGATGTGTGTTATGCAGGCCTGGTGCTTACCACAACTATATGTACACGATCATTCGGCTCTGCAAACCCGTATACTGGACTCGACTCAGATGCTCATGATACCAGCTCTTGTAAAAAGTCGCTGAGACTTCCTGTATAAACCAACTTGCTATCTGTATGACAAAGAATATGAAGATACCGACTAAGTGCTCGCCAGATTAGTTCCTGAACTTAAGTGTTAGACACTACACTAGGCTGCCTGTTGCAGTTTGGTTAATTGTTAGATTTGTTGTTAGTGGGAATCATAGTTTTGTGTAATGATTTCAGCATTTAAATTGTCTCCATTCATTTATTTCTTCTACTGTCATGATACAACATGCAAAATTTTATTTTCAGTAAAAATAATAGTATCAACACCATTAACAGTAAATAAAGTAAAAGACTTTATGATGCATCCTTGAAACATATTTGCGTCTGCTAATTGGTTGTATACACAGCTATAGATACCATCAAGGTCCCCGAGGTCTGCACCTCAGTAACTTTTACCACAGGTTTCCTGTTTTTTGGTTGTCTTGGTTACTGACAGCAATTTTTGTAGTCTAAGTGGCATCATCATTTAAGTGCTCCTGTGGATATCAAATGTTGGGACAGCTGTGTAAAATAGCGCTGTGCTAGTGTCATAATAAGTCTATCTCCCACTAAAGATGTACACCTGTCTGGGACACCATGAGTGGCAAAATGGATGTTGAGATATTAAGCTAATGTCGTTTATTAAACATGATAAACAGTGTTTGTGTAGGCCTGCGGGGTTTCACATAAATTAGTAGTCTGCAGCAGAGTGAAGTGTTAGCTAAGGTTATTTCAAGGATTAATGCTCGCTATAAAAATTGATCGGAAAACTTTTTTAGTTTGTTTAGCTGAGATATGAGTCTGTGAGTGTTTTGTTTCCATAGCAACCAGCACGCCAGAGTCAAGTAACTGAGCCTCAGAATTCAGTTTTAAAGGGCCTTGAAAACACGATGTGACCCCTCATTATGCTGCATCACACATTAAATAACCAATTATATTGCTAACCTGCTTATATTATTAGTGTGAAATTATGACTGGTTACAGGCTTTTTAAATTTGTTATCCAATTCAACACATTTATTACAATTTATCGAACTATTTTTTTATTTTTTGTTTTAAGCATCTGAAGAGCAGCCAGAAAAATCACCTCCTCCGTCCAAATAAAATGCGAGAGTGATGGAAGAGGAGGTCCAGAGACAGAGGATGATGACACACAGAGCATTGAATCAGACAGATTAAATGTACCTTTCAGAACAGATGGAAGCTGCTCTGGGCTGCAGGAAATTACAACAAATTCTCCCCATCACAACCCCCAGGGCCTCTAGCGGGGGTCACTTAAAGAAGTGCTCTGGCTATGGCCCTGGTTGTATGTGAATGTAATTTTCATGAGAGGTTGCTGAGAGGCTCAAAGGTTCAGGTTCCCTCTGAGAGACATCCAGGATCATGACAGTATGATGGTGCTGAATCAGAGCTTCAGCCTCATTACCACATAAAATTAATTTAAATAGCAACCATGAGGGGATCCAACAACAGAGTTTTATTATTTGGGGTCTTTGTTCAGTAGACTGTACAGAACTCTCTGTTCTTTCTTTCCCTCTCTTCATTCCTGTACCTCTCACATTCCTGCTGTCCTTTTCTCTCTATTCCCTCCCTCCATCCCTGGATGAGCTGCATTGATTAAAGCCTCAATCCTCTCCTCTCTCTCTGTTTGCCATCTCTCTGCTGCTCTTTGTTTTGCAGATACAATCCGACTTCCAGCCGACAGACACAAACAGCAGCTTGTTCAGTCCATTTAGCTGCTGTTTGGACTGCGGCTACATTACAACCTTATCAGGGGAGTCGCTGGCACACCACCACTGCTAATAAACTGATAACACCTCCGAGTATTGATTCTGGCCTCAAACTGGCCAACACTGATAATTAGTACCAGGAACTGGTTTCAGCCTTTAGAAGGGTTTTCAAGGTTTGAACACATTAACTATAAACCCTGTATAATTCACGTTCCTGCCGATCATTTCCCATCTCACTTTTTAGATCGATTTCCTTTCTTTTAAGCAGCCATTGCTTTCAGTTAATTTCTATGAAAATCAACCTGCAGACTTAAAAGTTGCTGCCAACAGATACATATCACAGTATTCTTTTGTTAAGTTTATTTATCATAATGTGACTGAACAGCTGAGAGCAGAGACCATTTTGAAAAGCCTCCATTGATGAGTTCAAGGATGCTCAACCATCTGAGATTTAAACATCAGATGCAGAACAGAAGCCTTTGTAGTGCAAGAAATGACAAAATTTTCTGGCACAAACCATGTGATGAGTGCCTTTGCTGTGTGCCAAGCAGCAACCTCTGGGGCTGTAAAATGAAGCCAATGTGAAAGTGCCAAAAACTGCAGTTCCTTGAATGGCCACTTGAGGCTGGCTCCAAAAGCGAGTCATTCCCCATAGACCCCCATGTTAAAATGCCCAACTTTACAACAGAAATAAACATGTTTTCAGCCTGGAACAAAAAACGGTTTTGGTCTCTATAGCTAATTTCCCCTCTCATGACAACTGTACGGGGGGTGAATTTTATTAAGCTGTAAAGTTATGCATAATGAAGGACATGGCTGCTTTGAGTGACAGGTCCGCCAGCTGCTCGGTGGCTTGTTTCAGCCATTCGGCCCGCCTCTTTGCCCATTTTTGATTGGCTGGGAGTTAGGCAGCGTCACGCACTGCCAAGATGGCGACGGCCAGAGCGGCTGACTTTGAGCTTCAAAACCGCTCTTCAGAAACCAACTGGTGACGTCACGGTGACTACGTCCATATTTTTTTTACAGTCTATGGTATTTCCCCATGGGGGGGCCCCAGGGCAAAAGTTTGTTGTTGGGCACCTGTTGACCCCCAGTATACATGGTAGTACTCTAGAATTGATTAGTTGAGAAAACTGGCAACAATTTTGATAACTGATTAATCATTTAAGTCATTTTTTGAAGCAGAAATGCCAAAAATTAACTGGCACCAGCTTCTCAGATGTGAATATTTGTTAGTTTTCTGGGTTTTTCATGATAGCAAACTCAAAATATTTGGGTTTTCAACTGTTGGTCAGATTAAACAAGACGTCTGAATGTGTTCCTTCGGACTAGAGAGAATAATGATTGGTATTGTTATGAAACTTTCAACAAATTTTCAATTAATCACATTACATAGACCCAAATGATATGGAGTAAACCTGGGCTTTTCAGGCCACTGGGTGTCTAGGGCCCCTGGGCTGTTGCCCACTTTGCCCAGTTTGTAATCCATCCTTGTCATTCCTTCTCGCTCCCCTCATTTGTTGCAGTGTCTCTACTGTCTACTATCTGATAGATGAGGCAAAAGTGAATAAAACAGTAAAAAAGAAAAAAAAGATTTTTCATTTTAAAGAAGCGTTGAATGTTTAGGAAAACAATTATATATTGTAATTATACAAATTATACCATTGCCAGACAGAAATCTGGATTCAGATTGACTGGCAGGTGTCCATTAATCCTCCTGTAACTAGATTGGGGTGGTGGGGGGGATCCATGGTATGGATGGCGCTTTTTGTAGCCGTCTTAACAGCAGAAGGATTCAGAATGAGACTGCTTAAAAGAAAGCAAAGGCCTTAGGGTAAGTCTCAGAATGCCACAGACCTTTGCTGTCAGTAATTACTCTAATGTACACTCTGAATTAGAATTTGGATGAGTAGACAGCAAATGTTGAATATGATAGTGCCTTCAGAAACAGCAGCTCATGATGTTTTACAGAAACCTTGCTTAAGTTGGAAACCCTACACTACCATCAGGGCCAACAGGGCCATGCAGTTCTGAATCCTTGAGCAAGTGTGCACCCCTGACTTCCAACTCTGTCTGTGTTTTTTAGACTTTTTTATATATTGATGAGATGTGGCCAAGTAACCCCCATTCTCATCTGTGCTCCTGGATCAATTAGATGCTAAAGCAGCGAACAAGATAAAAGGAAAATTACAATAAGGCACTTGCTCGCTCTGCAGATCAGTCGATGCAGATGTTTATTCTTTTGATCTGGCGAGTTGTCTTCTTACTTTGTAGCAGTATGTGGACTGCCTCACTCCATCAACATGCATCCTGGATAAGTGTGATGGCCTGGTGAGGAAATCAAGTCATTATGTTATATAACTGCTCCACAGGTATTGAGTGGTATGGAAATCTGAATGTCAGGAAAATTGTAAAATTGTAGTGAATAGAAAGTATAGCTGTAGTGAAATTATATGGAAGGCCATATGCAACCACATGTAAAGTGCAAAGCTCTCCAGATTATAAGTGATTTTTCAATCACAGTTAGAGCTTTTACCCTCAGGGAGATGCTACAGACAAGTAAGAGCCAGAAAAAATATGAGCAGTAAGTTCTTCTTGCCAAATGCAATTAAGATTCTGAATCCATAGCCTACTGAGAATTTTACAAACATCCAGCCCTTCTCCCATTAATTTTTTTTTTACTGTATTTACTGTATGTTTATGTTGTTTATTGACACTGAGTCTCTGCTGTTTGTCCTTATTGTCCTGTATGGTTTTTTGCACTCTGTGTTGAAGCCAAAGACAGTTTTTCACAGTGTAGACAAGCTTGGAGCAACTGGATTATTTGTATAACCAACTACAAACAGCTTTTTAAGAAGAACCACAGAGTTCAGGAGTTTAGTTTCAAATGTGTTTGAATGAATCTGGATCTCCATTTTTTTCTTGTCATGCAACACTTTCCTGCCATGCGTTTGAATTCTCAGATGAAGTGTCATCGAATGCATCGTCTGGGAGGGTTCTCTGCTCTCCTCAGCATCACCACATGATGTTTGAAACAGCAAGAAAAAAACACATTTAACTCCTTGTTAAAGTAATTAACATCTGATGGTAATTTAGTAATTAGTAGCTGTCCTGACGACTAAACCTACTCATTCTGTTTTTTATGTTCTATCCAACGCGTTAGCTGATAACCATACTGAAAACGTTCTGCTCTAAAGTTAAAACTTCCTGAATTACATCAAGATTAACAAAGTAAGAGGAGCTCAGAGCATGAGCCACAGAGTTTTTACTTTACTCCTGCCTCTGTATAGATAATATAAAAAGTTAATTAAAATAATGTCTTGTGTGCTAACACTGATTTTATGCAGCACGTGCTGAATGAGGATGAAGCTGATCCAATTAATTATCTGCCATTAAAGAACTCATTAGGCTCAGAGCTCTTTGTGTTTGACAGACTTGTGGTGATGAGTTTGTGTAAAATGAAGAGAATTAGCAGCATGGACGCCACTTTACAGTGTGGACAGATAGAAAATATACAGACAGTGAAATACACATCCTGAGTTTTACAAACCTGGAGCCGCCAATATCAGTACCAGATCTGACCTGGGACCTGCATGAATCACTGTACAGTGCCTAAAGTTTTGGAAGTTTTCATGTTTTATTGTTTTACAACGTTGAATCACAGTAGATTGACTTGATCAACAAAAAATGACCCGTTAATGTCAAAGTGAAAGCAAATCTTCTCTACAAAGTGATCTAAATTAATTACAAATCTAAATACATACAATACGAAATACATGTTTGCACAAGTATTCACCCCCTCCATGTCAGTATTTAGTAGATGCAGCCAATTACAGCCGTCTTTGCAAATGGGCTCATGTTTAGTGAAGTTGGATGGGCATGGTGAGTAAACTGCCTTTTTCAAGTCCAGCCAGTCTTGAGTGGACTGAGATCTGGACTCTGATTGGCCACTCCAGGACATTAAAACTCTTTTCATGAGTTGCTTGCCGTGTTTTTTTGTCTTCATGGTGGAGGTTTAATTTGCCATGATACTGACTCACCTTCTCAACTACCTTGACTACCGTTTATTTAGACATTAGACCGCCGTGTTAAATTGCCACCAATTTTATGTAAATTGAAAAGTGAATCTCCTGTCTCTTTAAGACCCTCCTCCTGATGAGCCCACTTTGTTCGGATTGGCCAGCTTCAGGAAACCGCCCCCTGGTTAACCTCACTGACTCCAGAGGCAAGTCAACAAACTATAGTAGTAGGATTTCACTTCTTTTTCTTTTTTTTTACTCAAAATGTTAACTTCTCAAATAGATCCATGCATGTTTGAGCAAAAACCCAAACTGCAATATGTGAGTGGACAACGCAAACAACACATGGCACAACATTAGCAAAAAATGTTTATGGAACGGATGGCTGTTTGTGGGCATGTGTGAACAATCTGACATCACCACGAGGAGGAAGTAAAGGTACTATTTGCAAATGAAGTGTTCAGAGCAGTCTGAAGCCCTGACTTTTGACTTTCAGGGAGCATTTTTATATACGGTACCAGTCAGACGTTTGGACACACCTTCCCATTACCCTGAATGAGAAAGTGTGTCCAAACTGGTACCGTACCTTCACCTCATATTTTGGAACTATGTTTAACCTAGAAATCCGACATTATAACGGTATATATATGACAGAAAATCACAAAAAAGTCTGATATGTCCCCTTTAAAGAACAGAAGTGAACTCATTTTTGAGACTAAAACTTGTCTCTTGCTGCTCTGATATCAACACCTCAGACCGAGATTCAACCTTTTCAATCCCTAAGAGTCGATAAGTTTTATGTCAGTAAAAGAACTTGACCTTTAAATAACTAAATTCTTGTGTGTGTGTGTTTGAGAGAGAGAGAGAGAGAAAGAGAGAGGATTAAACATGTAAACATCTCTAATTACAGTTTCCTGTTCAAACTAAACTCTATATTTAGCTGTTTAATGAGTTTATTTGTGTGTGTTTGTCTCATTTTCTTCTCTGTTTTCCAGTCTAAATAATTGAGATCGTTATTATTGAGTGATGTGCTGTGACTGACTGACTACTTTCAAATGTTAGATGTGTTTTTTTGCTGTATTATGGGGACCAAATAGACTCACAGTCCTGTAAAAAAAAACAGGCTGTGACCTTTGTTGGCCTTTTTTTCCAACCTCGTTAGCCAAACACTAACGAGACACAAGGACTGACACTTCTCTTTTTAATTAGAGGACTCTACAAACAAATTGTTAACTGAACTGAGTTGGTTCTTTTTTCCCATTAAATAAACTAAACTCCAAGTTAAAGTGTCATTATTATTGTATTGAATAATATATAGTCCAACTGAATTTAATTTACAATAAAACTCATTATTTATTCTTGTGTGTCTTCTACTCAACCTGTGTGAAATTTGTTTTTGATTTTCATTATAATATTTGAGGTGTTTAAAAGTTTATCAGAGATTATATACTCCGGTAAGTGTCAAGCATTGCTAATGAGTATCCATGTCAGCAGCCCCTGTTCTTATGGGTGGAGAGACAGTCTTGTGCTTAGGTTGCCTGTGTAACGAAGGTTACGATATCGTAACCCTTGTTCTGTTAGCAGGGGTGGAGCCCTCCACTGGATTCTATTCGGTGCTACTGTCTTCCAATCACATGCACATATTCGTCCACTGAACTTTGCATAAATGTAGCCAGCCGATCAAGATGTTCCTACCACAATACGTATGGAGCCCACAGTGTATAAGGCAGCGTCACGACTGTCCAGCATCCCACACTATCAGCTAAGGTTAGTCGCTGCAGCCCACATATTTCGCAGCGGTCTACTGTCAAGCAACAAACCCTCTACACACCTCATTGCCCGGGTTATCAAGGAGCATGCGAAAAATGCAGGTGTATCATGCCCAGAGTGGGGTCATGTAAAACACAGCTGACACACACACCCACCCCTTTCACCAGTCTCAGGTAGTTTCAGCGAGCACAGACTGAAAAGGAGCCAGACGTGTCCAAGAGATAGAACTGTATGAATGGACAGGGCGTAGACCACAACGCTGCACAGACAACAGTGGGAGGGTCTCTTCCTGCCTGCTTATAGGCTTGGGAGATGCACTTGCAAAGCCGCTTAGCAAGGAGTTTCTTTTACATGCAAGGGTGAACATAACATGCCAAAGGGTGAACTGGGCAAAGCAGATGCAATTTCACATGTTGCCCTGTACCAGTGTCAGAGTCCTTTCCATCCACTCCATCAACATGCATTTGCGTCACCACACCTAAAATTGTGTCAAGGGGCGAGTGACCAGCTGTGTAGTGGCAGTCAGGAATCTGTGATATCCTTTTTCTGCCATCTCTGCTGCCCTCACGGCCCCTCATGTCCGGGGGGCATGCTGCAGTCCTTCCATCGGAGCGGCCTGAGAAGTGGAGGTGGCATGAGCTGTAGGTGCTCTGTTCCGCTGCCGCTCTCTCCTTCTTTCTGTCATGCTGTTGCATCTCGCTTCATCCCCTCTCTGAGGGTGGGTGAGTGGCAGATGACATGTAAGCTGTGACTTCTCCCCCTCCAGTCGTTTAAGGCGCTGAGTAACCGATGAAATGGATCTGAAGCTTCCCTCAGTGGTGACAGGGACTCCCAGGAGCTCATCCCTGCTCAACCCTGGTCCTTCTTGGGAATGGCAGTAAGTCCCAGTCACATGTGACAAGAGCCTACTGTGGCCAGGGACATCACTCCACCTGCTGTGGTCGTGACACCCTGAATTAGATTATTCATTTGGCCAGCAGTGGGGCTCCATGGGACATTGACATACTGGACACCAATGAGATGTCATCTTCATCATCTGGAAACGAAGCAGTTGTCCCAGATGGGAGTGACTGGGAGTGACTGGGAGTGGCGGCAGTGTGTTGTCAGCGGAAGCAGGGGGATCGGTGTCTCGCTTTCCTTGCAGTGCAGCATCACATCGAAATGCCAAATATGATCCCACCGCTGCTGCCGTCTAATCACAGGGCAGCTCTCAGCTCTCTTACTAGGACCAGCTATACTCAGCAAGGCTAGTTTTTTTATGAGCTAATGTTGCTATTCTCAAATATTCAATAAAGGAACCAAATCTCACTTGAGGTGTAGTTTGACCAATTGTCAACATTTCACAGAGTGCTTCTTCCAACATGGCAACATGTAACCATGGGTAATGACTCCTAAAACATCCCGTGCAAGGCAAACATACAACAAATGTAGCGGATCTGCATTCATTTTCCAAAGGTTACAAATCTTTAAAGACATATCAAATGCCAACACAGGCACATACCTTTGACTCTGAATTACCTGTTTTATTGAAATCTGCACTGGAGTAGTTTGTTTATACTTAATAAGTATGATATTTAGACTAAATCCCCAAAATGAATGGAAGTGAATGAGGAGAATGACACCTGGGAGGAATGTTGGTGTTGACAAGGCACAGCAGTGGTCACTAGCTTATTTGTTGATGCACTTGGATAGAGGTAAGACTGCTGAAACTTGACAAGCTCTACTACAGTGAAATATATCTTGAAGGATCACTGACACTCTGTCCTTGGTCAAATTATGTTTTAATAATTCTCTATTGTTAGCCTGATCTTTTGTTATATGGATTTTGCTCAACATTCAGACTGATATTTATATTTGATATTTGACTCTGATTAGAATTCCAATGCAGGCTTCTCACATTGATGGTGGAAGTAAAGGAGAAAGTTAGTGCAGTCCAGGGGGTTATGGACTCATACAACACTTGCTGGACATTCTGAAGGTCCAAAATGAAGATGAACTAGAGGCCTTTGAACAATACCTTGAGGCAGACAGGGAATATAGGAGAAAGTTGGTAGGAACTGCCAAAGTGGAAACCTACAGTACTTTGTGATATCTATATTTTTGGAAAACTTGTTTTTCAGTGTATTAATCTTTATTTGTATTAAGTCTAATGTTACAAAGCGTTTTTCAAGCAAATAAAGTAAGGCTAAACAATAAATCGTATTTTCATCGTCATTGCAATATGAACATGTACGATAAACACATCGCAAAAGACTGCCTGAAATGCGTTGAATAAGAAAAATCATTTTATTTACACATGCCATGCAGGTGGAAGAGTGCTCCAATGTATTATTAACATTATGTCTCCAGCAGCTCCGGGGTAACCCGTCACTGCTCAAGGTGCTCAGCAGGTGCAGGGTTTTTGAGGTGAAACAGACTGAGCACTGAGTTATTTTCTTCACCTCAGAGTTGGTTTAAGTTGTAATGCTGTGGTGTGTGTTGGTCAGCCAGTCTTGTTTGTTACTGCTGGAGTTCACTGCTCCACTCCACTAATTTTAGTCTCTGAGTGACGGCATAGAAAGTTCACAGTATACGTCATGTTCATCTTGCAAAGGTTATTATTTAGTTAGTCATTAAATCAATAATCCTTTTTGAAGATGAACTCTAGCATGTGCAAGCTGTATTCTGTCCGGATGCTGCACTTCTCTCGCAGTTGAGGTCTGCCTTTTTCATTCCATGAATCATGTTACTAGCTAACATTTAGAAATTTGATTTCTGACCTTTGTGAAATGACACCTGCCCTTAGGGGTAGATTTTTTTTCTCCCAATTTTATCTAATTTTAGTTTGTTTTAGTGGCCCTACTCTATTTCAGTTTTCCCCCTCATACTATAGATCTCTGCACCTTGTTGGGCAGAGTCGAAGGTCTTAATGATTGTAATGGGAGACATTACAGGTATTTTAAATTGCCATGTTTAATACATATTTATTTAATTTATTTAAGTTTCAGTATTATACTATTATTATTATAGGGTTAACATAGTGAATAGTAAATAGAGGTATAAAATCATCATCAATGCAAACTTGATTTGAATAAAGCAATTAAAGGCAGGATCAGAGATAACGTGCCAGTTTGAAAAGGTGCGTTTTGAGATGAGATTTGAAAGTTGGGAGAGAATCAATGTTGCGTATGTCTTGGGAGAGTGAATTCCAGAGGTGAGGGGCAGCACAGTTGAAGGCTCTGGACGCCATGATTGTCAAGTAGGCAGGGGGTATAGTGAGGAGAATGGTAGAGGACGATCTGAGAGTAGTGTGAAGGAGGTTAGAGAGATACAGAGGTGCTAGATTATGAAGGGCCTTGAAGGTGAGAAGCAGAATCTTAAAGTCAATATGGTGTTAAACAGGAAGCCAGTGAAGTTGCTGGAGAACATGGATGATAAGTTCTTTGGAAATTCTGCTAACCATGTGGAACCATTTGAAGATTATGGAGGATCTTGTGAGAAAGACCAGAAAGGACAGAGTTGCAGTAATCGATATGTGATGTAATCAGAGCATGTGTGAGAATGGCGGTGCTATTGGATGTAAGAGACAGACAGAGTCAAGAGATATTGCGTGAGTGGAAGTAAGCAGACTGGGTGATATTATTGATGTGTGCTTCAAAGGATAATGTACTGTCAAGGATGACACCCAGACTCTTAACCTAGGGGGAAGAGGGGACTGTGGAGTTATCAATAGTCAGTGAAAAACTGTCAAGTTTGGATAAAGTAGATTTTGTACCCACGAGGACAACCTCTGTTTTATCACTGTTAAGAAAGCCAGAATTTGATTTCCAGTAGGCAGTCAGAAAGGGAAGAGGGTGGAAGAGTGGCTTGGTAGATAGGTAGAGCTGGGTGTCACTGTGGAGCAATGAAACTGTATACCACATTTTCTGAGAATATGGCCAAGTGGTAAGAGATAAATGATAAAAACAAGGGGGCCCAAGACAGGCCCCTGAGGAACACCGCTAATAAGAGGGAAGGACTGTGATTTCAGATTTTTAAGTTGAACAAAAGGAGAACGGCCGGAGTGATATGAATGAAACAAAGGAAGTGGGATGCCAGTGATTCCAATGGAAGCTAATCTATCAAGGAGGATGGCATGTGAGATTGTGTCAAAGGCTGCACTCAAATCCAGGAGGACAAGTATGGTTAAGAGGCCAGAGTCTGCTGTTATAAACAGGTCATTGGTGATTTTGACCAAGGCTGTCTCTGTACTGTGGGAGAGACAGAAACCAAATTGAAATTGTTCTTATTGTTAGGTTATTGTCAGACAAATGAGCATGAATCTGAGTTGTTCTTTTAAGTATTTTAGAGAGGAATGGTAAATTTGACATTGGTTGGAAATTATTCAAATTGTTGGGATCTAAACTGAGTTTCTTGGACGTGGAATATGGGATGATAAGGATCGCATTGGCTTTGTGTCATCAAAGTTGAAGTTCCGTTGGGATCCTTGGTGGACATATTTTCGACGAGGGTGACGAGTGACATCCAGGTGGAAACGCAATGATGGTGGAGGCTCTGAGAGGTGGAATCGTAGTTGAAAGTGTTCTGCCTCCGCGTATTAGAGTATTGGTGTCACTGGATGGAGTATAGAATACAGGACAGTCCAGGCAAACGTGAGCTATGTAAGCAGCCAGTTGATTAGCATTGTTGCTGATGTTATAAGATGCAGACTCCAGAGTAGGAAGCAACAGCTTGGGGTGGCGATGAGCAGCAACCAGGTAAGAAGCCAGTATATTGATGACCGATAAATAGTCCATAAGATCAAGCAAATTAAATCTCTGACATATGATGGCAGAGTGAGCTACTGTTCATTTGGCTGGAGGAACAGTAGAGAGATGACAAAAAAGAGGAATCCAGAGAGCAGCGGTAGCAGATCACGCCAGTGTTCACTCTCCGGAAGTTTCGAAGGCAGTAACAATATTGAAGGCATAACAGTATTAAACAATGTTATCACACATCGCAGATTTTCCTTATATCGTGCTGCCCTAAAATAAAGACATAAGTTACTGCACAGATAAATACAGCAGCTTTCAACCTTGTTTTCTCACTTTAACAGATTTTACGCAGAATCAATTCAATCTAGGTTTATAACCATACCGATATTGTCCTTAATTTCACGGCTATTGTCCTAGTGTTGCTTTTTTGTAATTGTGATATTCATATCCTCAGGTAGTGCATTTGGCATGAATTGGAAGTGCCTCCTTGCATGACTGCACCAACAAGATAATGAATAGGTAAATTTCAGTGCAATGACTGTTGAACCATCTTGCACTCTGAAATAAACATTGTATATATATTTTATATATATCTTTTTTCCTCCTCTCGGGCTACTTTTTTATAGTAAGGGTATGCATATTTTCATGATGGGTCTTTGAAAGTTTGTGTTAGTTCATGTCACAGCAAATTAAAATGTGTAAAGGCACAATATCTTGTGACCTAAAGATAAAATGACTTGCATTGTTGTGATGATCAGGCTATTCACTAGCCTATTAGTGCGAGTCAAACTGGCCTCTTTCAGTAAATTCCCCCATTACTTTGTTTGGAGTAGCAGCTACAATGATGTCATTGAAAGGTTCAGATGGCTGATGCTTATTTTTCTTCATCCCCCTCTATATTCTTATATGAAAAAGATTGGATTGACATCTATGGGCTGCATAACTAAAGACCTAAATCACTCACTGGCGTTTCATCATTGCATCGCACTTTTTTCGGAAAGAGCCATTGGAGTACATAATGCAGAAAAACAACAACAAAAAAAAAGAACACAGAAGTGTTTGTTTAGAATTGTGCAATCTTAGTTTTTTTCTTTCTCAAGGTGATGTCAAATTCTGTAATGGCTGCTCTCAACATGGTTGGTGGTGGACATCGCAACAAGAGGAGATTCAAGGACAGCCAGGTTTACACCCTTGTTTGTGGCTGAATGGTATTACTGTACTGTTTGTGAATGTGTCAGTCCATTTATACAATATGACTGACATTTGCCCTTGCATTCCTGCGCTTTTATTACCACTTAATAGTATTTTCACATTTTCATAATGCACACACACAAGAACACTGTCTTCTCTTGAGTGATTTGCAAGAACATGGTAAACTGGAAAAAATAATGAGGACATAATGATTTGTGAGGAACATAAAGTGCATTCCAGTCAACTATTTACCTTTCTCTAAAATAATATCATTTGGTGTGGTATTGATGTTTGATGACTGGGTTTAAGAAGTTATGAAGCAGTGATGTTAGTGAACATTATGCCATTTATGCACATTTTTCAGACCATTACTCATTGAATATCCATTATTCTATGTATGGTTAAACCTTTGCTTAGCCGTCTGTGACAAATCAAAATGGCTGCTGTGCAAAGGGCCAATGTTGAAAGAATTGACAGATCTCAAGGAACTGTTTGTTTAGCCTCTACGCTGGTGCTGTGAAAAGATGGAGCGTTGACAGCGCAACCCACGACATAGAGCATGCCATGTCTGACCACTTAAAGCATGCTCCGGGAAAAGCAGGGGGTGGAGGGAGATGGAGGTAGAGGGAGGGAGATGGAGGTAGTGGTAGCATCAGGCAGTCCAGATTCTTTTTGATTAGTTTAGTTTAGTGGATTATTCTACATGCATCAAACTTAAAGAACCAGTACAATGATACTAATTCAATCAGAAAAAAAGTTTATGGTGGAATGTTAATATCAGGAGTATCATATTGTTATAACTTTTAGTGCACCCTCTCTGAGCACAGCCAAAGTATGTTGAGGGGGTGTTGCCCTCTGAAATGAGATGTCAAGTTAGTATCTATGGATGTTTTTGCACAAATAAAATTAACTAAACTGTTTGTACTTGTGCCATATGTGTGTCAACTGTACCACTTTTACCAAAACCTCTCAATGCATTATATTTGTGAATAAATGCAGTCACTGCGGGCATGTTAGGAACATTCTTTACTTTATCTGTTATCAAATAACATCTTAACTGAAATATCTTCATTATATTTTTGTTGTTGTGGTTGAAAAGGAGATATAGATAAGTTCATCTGCATACTGTAAATTCAACAGTAAAAAAAATGGCAAATGTAGGCTGTTTTGTGTAGTGTGTTGGTAGTCCAGGATGCCATCCAGAGCAAGAATAATGCAGCATTCAAGTATTTCAGCACACTAGGAGCGCAGGCTGTTGGACTTTCTATGAGATGGTCTTTTTAATTAATTAATATACTGTACAGTCGCATGTGTATTATAATTAATATATATATACAGTGCTGTATATTAATATATAATAATTACTATGTTGTAATTGATTACTGAGTGGTTGTGTTTAGTCCTGATATCAACATAAGCATTGGTGAAATTCTTGCAAGACAGTAATTCACTAAACATGTCAGGAAATGGAATCATTTTTAAAAGTTGAAGACTACACATTGAGATGGCTTCTATGTTGTGACCTGACGTTGTGGAGACATTGAAGACTGCAGGTGAGACGACGTCGACGTTGCAACCTGACGTCGGTTCAACTTTCATTTTGTCCATATATTTCAACCCCCTTACAGCATCTAGATCTAGTTTAGATGTCGTTTCAACTATTTTTCAATGTTGAAATGTTTGCTGGGTAGTGATGGGGGAAACAAAGCTTTCTGAAGCACTGAATCAATATGAAGCAATTGCATTGACAATGGTTCACTGTTTCAAAGCATTGGATACAGTCAAAAACTCATCAACCATAAAACTCATGTTTTAGAGTTTTGTTGTGGGTAACGTACGTGCCAGTTTGCTGTGTTTTACTGGAGAGGTATCTTAACAACACTAAGATGCATCACAGCTTACAAATCTCAGACAGTATGTGTGTGTGTGTGTGTGTGTGTGTGTGTGTGTGTGTATGCGTGTTCATGTGCACTCATATTTGTATGGCTGCCAACACAGACTGCTGTACCACACACTCTGGTCACACACACACATGCGCACACACACACACAGTTTTCACAAACCTGGCTTTTAATTTCCCGTCTGACATTAATATCCGTTCAGAGATGAACACACACACACACACACACACACACACACACACACACATTGTCTTCCACTGTTGTGTTGGTATATCTGAGCTGCTGATCTTTGTAATGAAAACACAGAGGGAGAAGGTAAAACTGAGGAGGAAAGAAGAAGAAGTTGAAATATCCTACATGTCCTGTACGTCGTTTAGACACAGTTTCCCAAAAGTTCAGCCTGAAATGCTTTGCAAACTTTGCGAACGCCAATGGAATTTGTAATAAAGTTGTGCAAGTTTCAACAAAGTAAATACAGGTGTAATTGGCCACAGTGGTTTTGAACTGCTTTTAAGGTGAACAGAGATACATCTTCAATCAGTCCAAAGATTCAGATCCCCCCCCTCCCACACACACACACACACACACACACACATCATCTCACCTACATAGAGGAAATCTTTGCCTGAATACATCAGAGTGAAGATGTAAATGTTAAAGAGGCTTCAGAAACTCAGAGGCGGCCAGAAGAGGATGGAAGGGTGAGGCAGCAGCCTGATAAATACATGCTATCAACTGTATTGTGTTCTAATTGGCTCCTATTGGAGGGTTTTCAATGTGGGATAAAGAGGGCTTTGTTAGCAAGGGTCTCTCTCTCTCTCTCTCTCTGTCACACACACACACACACATAGTCATGTTTCCACCACTTCAGAGGACATTACATTGCCTTACATTCATTTCCTGGAGACTTATTCTAACCTCAACCATAACCATTACTTGCGTAACCCTAACCCTTACCCTAACCTTAACATAACATTAAACTAACCTTAACTTTAAACCAAGTCTTTACCCTAAAATGAATGATTTAGGTTAAGGGGACTTGCTTTTTGTCCCCATAAAGGAGGCAAGTCTGTATAAACAGATTTATGTCCCCACAACATGAAGAATACCTGGTCCATACACACACACACGCTCACACACAGACAGAGCTGCAGTGTTTAGTCTGCTGTGAATTCACAGTCTGATAATCAGTAATTAGATAATTGTGTCTGAGTGTGTGTGTGTGTGTGTGTGTGAGAGAGAGAGGGAGGTTTGTTATCAGCTGATCAGACTCGCACCGAGAGCAGAAACACACACTGTTGTGCTGTAGTTTACCTGGTTTGTAACTTCTTGTGTGACGTGTCTGTCTGCGGACGTGCGTTGGTGTATCTGTGTGTGTTTGTGTGAAGAGTGTAGGCAGTCTTAAACAAAGGTTGATATTGATCAGAGAAGTTCCAAAGTTTGTAGTCAATTTAATGGTTAGGTGAGTTATTTGCTAACAGAACCTGAAGCACCAGTATTGTCGCTATGCTTATTTGAATTTAACACACCCGGAGCTCTGATTTAGAATAGTGGTTTAACTGTTGAGTAAAACTACATTTGAAGTGTCCACGTGTGATTTTAGCAAGACAATCACATTTTTAAAAGGAAGCCTTTTTACATTTCCAGAGAGTGAGTGAAGGAATCAGGAGAGAGAACTGAGGAAGAATTGCAGGATGTAGTGGTGTTGAGAGAAAAACAAGGAGAAAATATTGAATATGCAACTGATTCAAAATT
The DNA here is from genome assembly GCF_963924715.1 of Thunnus thynnus. Taxonomy (NCBI): domain Eukaryota; kingdom Metazoa; phylum Chordata; class Actinopteri; order Scombriformes; family Scombridae; genus Thunnus; species Thunnus thynnus. The sequence continues at coordinate 27,208,883 of NC_089535.1, read as the reverse complement.
TAGATAAAAAGTTTAAGAAGGAAAGAGAAACACATAGAGGCAGCTCAAGCGTCAGGTGATGGAGAGACATGAACAAATTCAAAGCAGGAAAACTGGTAGATGAATTACTGTTCTGGTAAATATTTTTAAAGGCACAATCTGTTTGCAGAATGTCCAAATGTAAATCCAAATATACATTCAAGGGCATCCCCATTAACAAAAGTCAAAGCACAAGACTGAAACCTGCTATAAAAGGATTTACAGACTTTTTAATACAGGCACTAACACTACATATCAACTCTATTAACATGATGTTTTCTTCATAAGCTGTTAAAATGTTGTTGACCTCGGTAACTGTACCTTTAAAGAAATAGGTAAGACACCAGCAAAGAAAGAAACAAACTCTCTGTGTGAATATTTAAATACTATTTTCCCATTCCTGACAAAAAGCATGTTAGGAAACAACCATGCGTTTTGCAAGGTGTGTAGGATGGACTTTAGTGTTGGTCATGGTGGGAAAAATGATGTTAATCAGCATGCTAGGTCTGTTAAACATAAGCACACCCAAGGAGCCATAAAGAACACATCAACAGTCCGTTCAATTACATTAGGGCAGGCAGTAAAGGTATCTGGTGATTAGATCTCTGGAGCCGAGAGAGGAAACCCTTCTCATAATGTAAAAATTATAGTCAGGTGGGGTGCCGGAAAATCTCATTCAGTCAGTCATGGACCTTTGTCTGAAACTTTATATGTCTAATAAACTCACGCAGGCAGGAATTCAAATTTAAAAGAAAAAAAGAGTTAGAAATTATAAAACTAGGAACTCACACTCAGTCAAAAATATGGGATAGTAATTTAAAGATAAATTAATAATAATTAGTTTTGACTTACTAAGTCAAGCTTATGAGATAGTCGAAAAAAAGTAAAGTATATATGAGAATAAATGTCTGAGATTCTACATAAAACACTTTATGTTTAAATAAAAAAAGCAAAATAAATTAAATATATGAGAAAAAGCAATATTCTACCTACTAAGTAAACATTATGAGATATCATTCACTTTGAAAAAAAATTGAGATAATACAAGTCAAAATTTTGCTCTACTATCATTTGACTTGTATATCTCAATATTGACATACTATCATTATTTTTATTTGTCTTGACAGTAATAGGCTTCCATAGGGTACAATTCAAATTATACTTAACATGAATACATAGCCTTAACATTTTAAATACACAACATGAACATCTGTGTCTAGCAGAGCAGACTGGTAAATATTCATGTATTTTTCTGTCCCAGCTGTAGTAGAAGTGTTAAAGTTCCCGGTGTCACCAGAGAGGGCAGGAGAGTTCAGCTAATCTCTCCCCGCTGCTCTCCCTCCTCTGCCGGTCTCCAGCTCCCGCTCCGCCCCGCTCCCCCTCAGCTCCAGCTCCGAGCTTTACCTCCAGCCTCTTTAGATCAATGGCTCCACGCTCTGCCTAGGTCTCTTTACCTCCTCTCTCTCTCTCCAGCTGTATAGACCATCACTCCTCTACCGTCTCTCTCCATCCGTCCTCCCCGGCAGACGGAGCAGACCTCCGGGAAGGCAGCGTGGATTTGAACCGTCTTTCCATCTGTATGAATGGGAATCAGCCGCACCGTGCAGGAGTGATGGAGACTCTGCCTTCATAGTTCCTGGAACTTATTCTCATCTCAGAAAGGAGGAAATTAACTGCGTCTGTTTTGGATTTTTCTTTTCTTTTCTTTTTTTCTTTTCTTTTTTGGGATCCAAGCCCGACCGGGGAGGGTTATTTTTGGGGAGAGGAGAGGTTGTTTTACCCCCCTCTCCAACCCCCCCTCTCCTCCTAATCATCCTCCTGACTCACAACCCTGTGGGGGTTTCCTTTTTCTTATATTGAAGTGATAATTGGATTCTGTGGAGGATTTTTTTATTTAAAAGAAAAAAAAATCTAAGAACAGCAGGATTTGCGGGTGTGTGTGTTCTCCTGTGGTTCCTCGGGTTCATCGGGACTGGAGCAGGGCAGCATGGAGCTGGTTTTGGTTGGATGTATTGGTGATGTTTGGGAGGTGCTGGTGCTGAGGAGGAGGAGGACTGGAGGACTCTACCTGCTGCTGCTCTGCTGGCTGCTGGCTGCTCTTTCCACAGCGCATGGTGAGTGGAAAAAAAAGAAATTTATGCGTGATTTCTGCCTCCATCCCGCAGTGTGTGACTGTGTGTGTGTGTGTGTGTTGGGGTGGAGGGGTGGAGGGGGGGGGGGGGGGGGGGGGGGGTTGCTGGTTGCCGCAGACCCCAACGACAATGTACACATTTGTTGCGTCTCCCTGTTGGCTGCTTTTTAAACCTTGACTCTAACCTGGGAGGACCCGGGTCTGACCGGGTTTAACGGGGGTTTTACCGGGGTTTACTCAGCGTGATCAGGTTGTAGGCTGCAGGGTTTGACTGGGGTTTAAATAGATTTGACTGGGCTTCAGCAGGTTTCTCTGCTCTGATCATGTGTTAGGCTGCTGCTTTGAGTGGCTTTTAGTGAATTTTGCAGGAATTTGCTGCAGTTTTACCTTCAGCATCACCTAAAATAACTGGTTTACTGGGACTGAGCAGGTTTAGACTGCTGGTCTGACTGGCTTCCACCACGTCTTTACTGTGTTGTACTAGGTTTGATTGGATTTGAGGGGATTTATTATGTATTTCACCTGATTTTTGCAAGTATGACCATGTTGGGTTTACTGGGTTAAACTGACTTCACTGGGCTTCAGCAGTCTGATCATGTAGCCGCTGCTTTGAGCAGGTTTTTGGTAAAATTTCACATGGATTTAGCTGTTGATTCACCTTCAGTATCACTCAGAATGATGTGTTTTATACTATTCAGGTTTGTCCAAGCTGCTGACTTTGATCAGATTTGGCTGGGTTTGATAGGTTTTTTGTGGGGATACCCTGCCAGTGCGGTCGTGTCTGAGGCAGCTTCTTTGAGCAGGTTTTACTGAATCTTCCAGGATTTTGCTTTTCTTTTCCCTTCAGTTTCTTCCAGAATGATGATTTTCTTGTACCAACCGGGTTCAGGCAGCTGGGGTCTGACTTCTGAGTGTGGGTTTAAATGGGGCCTCAGCAGGTTTCAGTGGGTCATGTATTGATCCTGTTTTATAGCTGCTGCTTTGAGAAGGTTTTAGTGAGTCTGACTGTGTTTTTCAAACCAGATTTTGCTTATCTTTACTGGGTTAGACCAGGTTTTTGTGTTTCATGGGGTTTTACTGGATTTAACCTGATTTCTATTCAGGCTGCTGCTTTGAGCAGGTTTTAGTGAATGTTACTGGATGTTGCTGCTGTTCCACTTTCAGTATCACACAGTGATACTGTTACTGTGTGTTTATTAGTAATGTTCAGGTTTGCTTTTTTTTATTATAGCCAGCTTTAACTAGTCTGGGTTTGATCAGGTTTTGAGTGTGTTTGGGGTCTTTATTGCATTTAACCTGATTTCCATTCAGGCTGCTACTTTGAGCAGGTTTTAGTGAATTTTTCTGACTGACTGGTTTACGAGGAACACGTTCTTTTAGTTTAAGCTGGTTTTAATGGTTTTATTGGGGCCATAATATGGGATTTTACATGTTATTTCTGGGTTTTATTTATTCCAGTTAAAGATATTTAGTCTGAAGCTTCTCACTGTCACACAGTAAACAACATCAAGTATCCTGCCTGTCCATCTTGTAAACCCTCATTCATTTAGTATTGTATGCTATAGGTATTTAGTCCTTTAATAGAATAAGTAAATATCACCTTTGTCACATATTATGTTGTAAATATAAAATCTGTTTCACCAACAAATCATCTGAGTGGATTTTGAAATGAATCCTTGTTGGTTCAGTTCACATTTAATGTACCAGAGCGGCATTTAAGAATCAGTTAATGTTTGTTGTTTTGCTTATTGATTCTAGTTATTGAACAGACAGATCTGAGAGTTGCTGGACCAGCCCGTCCTCATGAGAAGAACAACAGTATAGGTCCAACATTCAGCTGGCAAAAATGACTTATAGTTATGTTTATGCCATCTAGCGGCTGTAGTAATTATGACCCGGTTAAGTGATGCAGTTCAGATGACGTCAATATAAGGTGACAATTTGCCCTATTAGGAGGTGGTGGGTTGGGTTGGGTGGATGGCTAGATAGATAGATAGATAGATAGATAGATGGCAAAACGTGGACTTAGCTGCAGGAGACTGTTGTTTGCTTCCCGTTTCCAACCGCAAGTTGGGACATTTTTTTAAAAAAACGTAACAATGACGATAACATTGTTGGTGTTTACTGTTGCCATGATGAAGGTTGCGTAATTTTAAGGAGGCATAAACCAAGTGATCATTTTAACCCAAACCATGATCTTCCCCTAACCCTAAACAGACGTAACCACAGCGTTGTCACACCAGTGATATGTAATGGTTTTGGAAACGCTCCTATGGCTTGTTGTGGAGGCCAGGTACAATCAACCTATGTGGACGTTTAATTATGAGGATGTGTTGGCTGGACTGACTCTCTCTTTCTCTCTGTGAGTCTAATGCTGTCAATAAATTATGTCCAAACACTTTAATTAAGCTAATTGGTGGTAGGAGAGCACACACACACACACACACACACACACATACACACATGGTGGCTGCTGGATCAGCTGAGAAGTTCTCACTCAGTGTGAGGATGCTTGTGTGTGTGTGTGTGGTTGGTGTTTTTTCAACAGCTGTACAACAGCTGTAAAATCCTCAGCTGAATACTTTACCCAGACCGAGCATTTATCTGTATGGGTACTGCACACACACGCACAAGAAGACTGAATATTTTACACCAGCAGACATTTTCACAGGTGTGTTCAGGTGTTCTGTCTGTTCAGACTAGAAAGCCAACAGTCTGCAGGCTTTCATCCCAGCTGATAACCTCAGCAGGTGATTTCACTGCTGTGTTTGTCCGCCCCACAGTCACATTACACTGGAGCTTGTTGGAGTCATACGCAGCCTGATAGAGAGCTCAGCAGACAGTTCTCAGGGCTAAAAAAATCTACCCACACTTTTAGGATGGCAATATCGTTCTGACGTTCCACCACTTTTGTCCAGACTGAAATTTGTTACGCACATCCATGTTCCCCTCACAATGAATTGTTATCGCTTTGCTGATCCTCTGACTTTTCATCCAGCTGCATCATTGGGTTAAAAATGTAAGTTGTCCAATACTTTGATTTATGGTCAAATACCTGCAAAAGTTTAGTCAATATTAACATGCTTGCACGCTAAACTAAGATGTGAACATGATAAACATCACAGCTGCTAAACATCAGCATGCTAGCATTATCATGTGACATATGCATATGTTAGCATGGTAACATTAGCAACTCGCTCAATGCACTGCTGTGCCTCAGTTGAGCCTCACAGCGCTGATAGCATGACTTTGTGTGCCTCCAATTAACAACCAACAACCAACCCTGACGTTTATTCTACAGGTGACAATGTGTGGATCAATCCCTGAGTGGATCCAAGCACACTGATCACATGCAGAAAATGTGTTTTTGGAGACAGAGAGAGTGTGAACTAATTAAATTTGTTAGAAAATGATTATCATGCTATGGTCCAGTTGTCCACTTTCATCGTCGGTGAGGGAGATGAAACTAGGACTTTCATTTGCTTTGTTCTTACTGCTGCTGCTAATTAATTAATTTGTTAATTGGTGTCATGCTGCTGCCAGTGTTGGTGTTCTCGCTCTGTTTGGGTCTGTTCAGTAATTCATGCATGCTGGGTTCAGGTAGGTTTTCCAAGGGGTCTGTTTCCCTCTTCTCTGCTGTATCATTTTACCTGCAGTTACAGAATAAACAGAAATCATTTCCTTGGCTTGACATCAGAGAGCATAAATGATTTCACAGGACAAAGTGAAACCAGACCGAACTAATAAGCAACTGAATTTCAGTCTGACCACTCCCCATTCATGAACTGGATCCAACATGGCAAAGTCTAAGGCTTCAGGAATGAAGTGAGTGCTGATTAACGAGAAGATATTGAGAACAAAGCATCCTCAGTCAGCTGAGAGATATTCAGAAATGTAGAAACACAGCAGATTGTGGAAAAAACTATTTAAAACTCTCTGTAGTTCCTCCTCCTGCCACCGGGGGCATTTTGGTGTCCGACCAAATGAAGATGGATGCAATGTTTGAGGGAGTGAAACAGAGGTGAGTACATCATCTTTGTTTTTGTTTTGGTGGTGTTATTAGATTATTCCCTGTGAGCTTTAACCTCCATAATTCATCATTAAACTCGACACTGGACTGTGAACCTGGCGGAGCAGAGAGTTCTTTAAACCTGTCACACACTGAAGGAAACCACCAACCTGTCTGTCTTCTTCTCTGACCTACTAGAGTCACATACAGCCCAGAGCATGATGGGTAAAATGTTGAACCACTAACTAAATTAATACAACACCTGATTGTTAAGGATGACTAATATCCACAACAATGATCCTGTCAGTAGCTGAGATGTCTCATTCTGGATCAAACTGTTGGACGGACTGCTGACTTGTATTCTGTTTGGAAATAAAGCTTTAAAGCCATAAAGAAACAAAGCGATGTCCTCGGATTGCTGCTTGTGTATGTATGAAACATTATTCTTACTGTTGTTGATGGCAGATTTCAAGGAGGTGAAGACATTCAGCTTTAATAAAAAACTGTTTACAAGGCTTTTTTCCTGCAACACAAAGTGACGTTCACAATCCTCCTGCTGATTACATGTTATTCTTTGTCCCTGCATGTCTCCTCACATCCTCTGCCTGTCTGGGTGAATCTGAGGATTATCAGCCCCAGTTTACAGAGTTTTATTCTTTCTGCCATAAGCTTCTCAAAAAGTCCTATGAGAGAGAGTGTGTGTGTGTGTGTGTGTGCAGAGGGGGTGGCCATTAGAACAGTGCTGTAGGAATCAACACTGTGAGTATTTAGACTGATCAGATTTATCTTCTGTCTGTATCCAGAGGAGGATTTGTTTCACTGTTCATTCAGAACACTTTGCTGTCTGTGTCTCTGTGTGGAAGGATTCTGCTCACTTTTGGTCCTCTGCTGACTCTTTAGTCTGAATACTGTGTGAAAATGTTGTATACATATTTCATTTCTATTTTAAAGATCTTAGACTCTGTACTTTTCTCTTTTGACTCAAAGGATAGGTTCACATTTTTCAACTTTACAACTTTCAATTGAATAGTTTGGTGCAATTTCCACTTTTCAAAATCTTATTTTAGCTTCGCTTTTACAGTTTAAATTTGATTCATTCACTAAAATCTCTCCAAACTTCATCCTCTCACTGTCCAGCTGCCAAGATCCAGATGGGATAATGCAGTAGTAAAGATTGAAAAAAAAACTATTTATAATGTTTAAAGGTTCATTGTTGACATTTGAAGTATTTTAAATTGTTTGTCCAACATTTTTTGGTCACACTTTATTTTATGGTACACTAATAAAATGTAATAATACTTTGTATCAAATTAGACAAAAACTATAAATAATTTGTTCTTTATTAGACAGTAAACAAACACAGTTATACCCTAATTAGACACCATACACCTAAATTGTGCTGTAGTCAGAAACCACATATAATGCTGTATTAAACCTAAAATATACTATACTTAGACACTATTATACAGATTACACTCTAATTAGAAACCAAATAGGAGATCCTAATACACATTACACACCATTTTACAAGATCATAGTCTAATTAGAAATCAAATACAATCCATATCAGATCTAAAATATGCTACATTTAGATGCTATTCTACCCTTACTACCAAATTGTACTGTAATTTAATACTACTAACATGGTCTAAATTTAAACTATGATAGCTTAATCAGACAACACAGAGCTCAGAGAAAAATACTTCTATTTGGCCTTTATTTAACATAGTTTCACTTTCTTACAGGGTCATTTGTTGGCTCATTAGCAGGAAACTGTAGCGTAAACTAAAGTCAAACCACATCAGGTCACATCTGGTCACTACTTCACACGTCCCTCATAGCCTGGATGTTCTCTCCCATGGAGTCTGTAGGTAGTAATACTAATAAAATAATAATAATACATGGCCTAAAACATGCTTCCTCGATGTTCTACTCCCATACCAGTTAAGACCTTGCAATGTCATGTCACTATCCTATCCAGTAACATTAGGCTATGAAAGCTGACAGGACATTGCATCTTTATTTCCCACTGTTAGACCCTTATTAGACTATCTTAGAGGGTAATTTGCGACACATAACAACAGAACTGTACCATAAACTAAAGTGAAATCACATATCTGCTACTTGAGACAAACCAACACCTTCTTCAGCTGGTCCCATGCACTGTAGTCTAGCAACAAATGCTGCAGGCTATTTAGACATCAGACCATTTAACACCCCGCTAACATTATGGAAGCTGCCAGGACATTGCATCTTTATTTCTTACTGTAAGATTCTCATTAGACTGTCTTAGAGGCAAATGTGTGACACATTACAACATTAATGTACTGTAAACTAAAGTGAAATCACATATCAGCTTTACTTTCTAAAATGCTCCAACCAACGCCATGTCTGACTCAGTTGTCTGTTAATGTAACGTTAACGTACAACAGTATTTTATTTGGATAAACGCAGAAAAGGATGATTTACAAAAGTACAGCTTCTTGTAGATAAACTAATAATTTGAACTCTTAACTCTTTTAATTCATCTGATGCACTCCATCGAGTTGCTGAAGCAGGCTAATGCTAATGTTGCTAATGCCTGCCAACAGTCCTTATCGGAACTCTGTCAGGAAAACAGAGGCTCTAAATCACTGAGCTCTTCATCAACATGAGTGTTTTAGAACATACATGCCAACATAAAAGCAAATTTAACCAACAGCGTTAATTCTGCTCCGTTTCTGTCCTCTTGGTCCTGTTGTGAGCAGCTCATATCTCAGCTCTCAACTCTTGTGGTGAACTATGTGATTCTCATGAGACAGGTGTGTGTCTTGGCCATGGATGTATCATAAGAGCTGGATAGGGCTCTGCCACTCAGCCTTGCAGCCAATTTTTCCCACTGGTCAATTGATAAAAATCCATGAAGTCATCACAATGTAAAGTCTATGGGCTGAGCGGGAAGTTGGGCCACAAAACCCGTAAGCTAGAAACTTTTTTTGGCGTATGCGCCAGAGGAGCAATTCTCATTGGACTGAATAGGTGCCATTTTCGGTCCAATATCCAGCTCTTATAATACATTCATGGTCTCCAATCCATAGATATATTATTAGAGTATAAGATATAATAAGTGTCTAAGTATAATGTATTTTGGGTTTAATAATAATTTAGGTGTATGGGGTCTAATTAGGTTATAACTGTGTTTGTTTACTGTTTAATAAAGAAAATATTATTTATTGTTGTATTGTATTATTTTATTGTTTTTGTCTAATTTGATACAAAGTATTATTACATTTCATTAGTGTACTTTAAAATAAATTGCGACCCATTTTTCATGTAACATCATAACATTATCACAATGTAACAGGTCTTCATTAAGGAAATTATTGTTGATTCTCGAGTAAGCGTGTATAATGCAATCATCTATGTCACTCTTTTGATTATAATAATAACCATTTAATCATAATTTGCTGGATGATAAATAGTATATCAATGCTTTGATATATTTGTTTGGAGGGGGGTCTCATTGATTTATCTGAAAGACTGCGGAGACTCTGTCCCTCTATTAGCTATCAGTCAGCTGATGAAAGGTCTGACGATCACAAAGAGCCGACCGCTGCTTGAAATAATTCCCCGTCTTTCTGCTAATATCAGGGTATTTTATCACCAAATTGATGTTTCAGAGCTCAGCAGCATAGAAGCATCTTCCTTCCTCCAATCAATCAGCGTGATCAATTATGTTTCACTTAAGGAATCAAAGGTTGATTCTCGCTCTCATAGCTCTGACGGGTAATGTTCTTAGAAATGAAATGAAAGAGTGAAGAATGTGTGAAAACATTTCCAGTAAATTACAAAAAAAATGAAGATTACATTTGAAGATGTAATCATTTTGTGATCATTTTGCAATGTGACAACATGACACGTTTTGTTTTCCTGTGATCATGAACTGATCAGCATCAATGTTTTGACAGCTCAGCATCATAAGATAAAAAAAAATTCATGAAAATTACTGTTGAGGTGGGATAATGCAACAGAGGATTCAAACACATCATAGATACACTGTCACTATGATGACATACATGCCTGTCTGGTTCATAAAAGGTGCCACTACTCTGCTTTTATAAAGTGGAGAGCTACAAAAAAAAAAAGCAGACGTTACTTCATCCACGGCTTCATTAAGAGTCAGTCTTTCTGCCGACAGCTGGTCAAAATGCACTGGCGAAGCTCCAAACGCTGCAGAAAAACAACAAACAATGGAAGCAACAGGAGTTAAATTTAATCAAGAATCACATTAAAGCTAAAAGCTCAAAGCAGTAAAACCTTTTCATCAAGAAGCAGAGTTGAATAATAAAGTCAGAGACAATCCATTAGAGGCACAGCAGGCTTTTAACACCAAGGAGACGTTAATTTACTCCGTCCTCCATCCATCCATCTATCAATCCATCCAGCCATCCATTATGGGGAAAAGGGAAAAAATACCTGCACTGTTATGTTATTTAAGTCTTGACATAATTTACACGTTACTCTTGATTTGGGATTTCCCTGTCTTGGCACAGGTTGTTTGTCTTGACTTGAGTGTTGACTTGGATTGTTGGTCTTTACTTGGGACTTGTTGATTTTTATTAGGGACTTGTTGGTCTTTACTTGGAACAAAGACACTTTGGACCCTTCACACTGTATGTTGAGGAGCAGCTTTGAACTCTCGCTGTGTTCCGGTAACAGATGAAGTGTGTGTGTCGCTGAGGTCTGGGAGGTTGATCACTCGGCCAAATGAAAAAGACTCTCTGTGTGTAGTCGCAGCCAGGAGCAGTGGATTAATAAGGTGGACAAGTGAAAACGATGTGTTAGCTGCTGCTCAGCTCGGCTTAATTTGGTTTTTCACTCCTGCGGTGGACAGGAAGTCATTTACAAATCTGAGAATATAATTCAAACACATGGAGGGTTCCTGTGTGTTAGTACGGCAGAGCTCCATTTACCAGTTAGTGGTTGACCTGAAGCAAAACATAGCTGAAAAAGGACAAATATGAAACCCTTTAGAACTCATGTATATTCATCAACAAAACACATTCCCTTGTTCTCCATAGACTGGTCAAACTCTTTTGTTGCCAGTAGGTAGATTTATGTTTTATCTAGTGTTCACTGTCATATTTCAGGTTTGAGTCATGAGTTCACTGGAAGTTTTGACCAGTTGTGGGTTTTTGAAGGTGAATACAGATGTTCTAATGGCAGATCTAGGTGTGTCTTTACTCTCTCAGTTCAGTTTGATATTTATATGGGTCCTGTGTCTGTCCATCCTGGAAGAGGGTTCCTTGTTCTGTTTGTCTTCCTGAGGTCTTTCCTGTTAGGGTTAGGACGCTATGAGAGTGAACCAGTACAGTATAGTCAATTCCCAGAAACCAAAATATTTAGCTATACGAGGCTTAAAAGCTCTCTAAAGCTGAGGGGAACTGCAGGTGATAATTCTTTACTACAATTGACCCTTTTCACATAGTTGTTTGATCCATTGTCACTGTGAAAATATTGATTGCTATTAACACCGTGGCAATAAAGAGAGTGAAGAAGCCCTACAAAATGTTCTGCTCCAAATGTTCTGCTCCAGGAGCTGGAACTCAAACTGTAACTAGGTTGCTCTCATCCTCTGGTATCTCATGTTCCAATGAAGGTTTCTGGATTTGTAGCATTTGTAGCTTAAAAAGGCTCGGTGTGTATTTTAAGTGAGTATGTGGATGTGTTTCTGTCTCTGCATTATTCAGATGGTTGGATGGAAAAAGAAAACAAAAAAAAAACAAAACAGGCATGTGAGTAATTTACAGAACGGTAATTTGCCTCGGCTCTGAACATTAGCGCTTCATTTACGTCTTGTGCTCTCAGCTGTCTATATTTAACATCAGCTGCTCTGCTCTGACACTCATACATTATTCATGTCAGGAGCCTGCATTACCTGCCTGAGGAGCACTACATCTCCCTCACCTTTAAATCCTCCTCATTAATACTCCTGCAGGCTTTTACATTAATTGGTTTTTACTTATTTTATTCCTGCCTGCTGGTTTTTTTTTTTTTGTAGTTTCTACTCTGCTGCTTTTTGTTGTGGGTGTTGTTGTTTTTTTGTCTGCAGAAAAATTTTAGAGCTGATTAAAAATTGGAGAACAAATGAAAAGCTTTTTTTTTTTTTTTTGCAGAGGCGTGCAGTTTTCATGCCTCCTGGATGTAAAGTGTTTATATACTGAACCGCATGATACACACACACAAACATAATGAACATCCCCAGGACTTTTATGTTACAGCCTCGAGACACAGACTGAGCTACATTCAACAACTCAATCTGTATATGTATCAAACCTGAGCCTTTTCATTTACCCAAATTTATCCAAACAGTGGAATAGTGCTTTCAGACACATGTTGGCTGTGATGGAGAGTTTTGTTGTTTGCCAACCGTAAAAAGTAGAAGAGATAATGCCACTTTCCTGTTGTTTATACAATTAATCAATTAGTTGATTGACTGAAAATTAATTGGTTAATCATTTCAGTCATTTGTTGGTTCCAGCTTCTTAAATGTATTTGTTGCTTGTTTTTGCCAAATATGAGAGTAAACTAAATATCTTTGGGTTGTTGACTGTTCTGTTTTGTTCTGATTAAAGAAAATATAATGAAAAGGAAGAAAAAGGAATTTAAATTAATGCAAATAAGAGAGTCAAAAAAAAACTAGATTAACAAAACATCATCATGAGCAGGTAGAGGTGTCAGGAAATAGCTAATGAATACAACATGTGCCAGCTGATTGCTTCAGTAAGGCTTCGGGTTTAGAATGCCATCAACTAGTCCTCCAAATTAAATGACGAAAAAAACGTTGTTGGTCCATGCACTCCAGAACAACACATAAATCTTCTCTGCATTTTTGGCAGTATGTCCTGTTCATCACATTTAGACATCAGTGTTCCTCCCTAATTCTTTTGTGGCTGAATGGGAGTAAATCCCTGCAGCCAGGTGCCAACATCTGCTGGAAAGCCTGGAACCAGAAGATTGGAGGTGTCCCCATACTTTTGGCCATGCAGTGCATTGTACATGTAGAGGGAAAGAGAACAGAACTACTATATTCTGAGCCTGTATCTCGAGGTCAGAGGGCAGGGGCGTGGCCACACATGTGCAGGTGCGCTGGTGCTGCATGGTTATTAAGTACAATTTACATCATTTTCATTCGCCTGTTCTGCTGTAAACAAACAGGACGATCTAGCCGCTGAGGTCGGGAGATGACAAAACAGTCGGCCATGTTTGGATGAAATCCAGAAACATCCAGGACGGCGTGAGGCACGATCACTTCCTGTGCAGCGCCGCAGCTCTCGCCAGATGAGATCAATTGCCTCAACTGCAGCAGTTTCCTCTCATAAATATTCATATCATGAGGCGTGGCGTCACGCGAGCGAGGAGGACTCCAGAAACCAATGAACCCTGAACGCTCACCGAACCCCCCTGCTTCCTCTCTGCCTACCTCCCCCCAGCAGCAGCAGCAGCAGCAGCATGCCGCCCGGCGCCGCAGCACAGCGAGCTGGATTTATAGCCACTTATAAAGATTAGTGATGCGTCCTGCATGCAGCACACACACCACACACCACACACACACACACACACATACATTACTGAACAAGCAGTCCTACACACAGATCTGTTGTCAGATGAAAACCATGTATCTCCGTGATGTAAATCTTTGTTTTGATGATTTATTTTCAGGAGATGGAGGATTTTACCACTATACGAGGTTTTCACCTGACAACCATGATTTATGTAAACACGCACACACACACGGGGGCCCCTCCCCCTCGCGCTGCAGGCCTCATTGAGTCGAGTCGAGTTCTTCTTCTGTGGTTCTAATGGAGAACATGTGTCGTCGTTAAATAGTTAAACATGTGAAATACTGCATGCTGATTGGGCGCTTAGCAACAACCAAATATGTTTAATGTGCCTTTTTGTGTGTGTGTGGGTGTGTGTTTGGTTGTGTCATTAGATTCTAAACACTATTTCTAGACCATATGTATTACACATTTTATATATTTTTATATAATATGTATATATTATTATATATGTATATATTCATGTAATATGTAAATTAAATTAATATAACTGTTCACATGTTTACTTTTTGACATAGTTGTCCCAAAGCATTTTATTTTCTTCAAGTTTTGGAAAAAAGAAAACAGTTCCACTTGTGTTGATGATTTTTGTAAATCATCCATCAGTTGTAGAGTCTTTCCAGGCAGCTGCTCTCAGTTCATTTCTATAGAAATCAAAGTTACAGCCTCTTTCTACCACAGGAACTTTTGCAGGAACTTTCTCAAGAACTTTATCTGTGCTTCAATCAGAGGAACCAGGAACTAATATTAGTTCCCAACCCCCCAAAAAACTCCCTGTTCTGTGAATAGTACTTCCTGACGTCTATGTAATTCTTCTTCCATTCTTCAGATATGCTGGAAACACAAACAGGAATATGCAAAATGGTCTTTTAGTTCCTAGTTTCCCAGAACTATTTGGTCAAAAAAGCCATCAGGAACTAAAATGATCTTGTTTCCACACATGAAGAAATAACACAAATTCATCTGCTGTCCTCTGTACTTATGATTGACTCTAATGTTTTTGATGTAATGAATGAAGGAAAAGGAGACTGAAAACTCTAGAGCATTTCATTGTCCTTCATTTCTACTTTAGTTTAATGTATAACAATCTTTCTCTTTCACTTCTTGTTCTTGTCAAGTCAAGTCAGTTTTTATTTGTATAGCACAATATCATAAATTTGCCTCAGGGGGCTGCACAGTAATACAACATCTTGTGTCCTTATACCCTCAATTTGAATAACAAACAACTCACGTTAGAAAACCTCAGGAAGAGCAACAGAGGAGGGATCCCTCTCCCAGGATGGACAGACAGGAAATAGATGTGTACAGGATAGACTAAGAAAGCAAAATTACAGTAATACAGCAAGAATAAACAGGATGACAAAATTATATATTAATAACATATATCAAGACAGGAGGATATCGAGCAACTTCTAGGTGCCGCCAAAAACAGATGCAAGCTCTATCACCATGGAGACCTAGGAAGAGGACAGACTACATATACACACAGAGGAAACTCACATCACACTATTTTTGTTTATTGCTGTAGACAAGTTGCTGATGTTGTTTCATCTGTGTTTGGCCAATCACTAACAGACTCTGGCCCTCCAGTCCTGAGTCCTTCAAGAGTTTCTTGGACCTGAGTTTAGTTCCTGTGGCTCTGTAGTTCTTAGACATTAATTTATGTTCAGCAGCTTTTTTGTGGAGTGTGAGTTTTTAAAAACCATGTCAGGTCTCAACTGCATCTCAACATCATGATAATGTGACCTTTGATCACTGCGTCATGCATACAAATATGCTTGCATGGACACCCCAAAAGAATATAAACCAGATCCAGAATGCGGTGCACACATTCTCCAACGATACCACATTCCAAAAATAAAGACAGTTCACGCAACTTAATAATCAGATATTCAAACCTTCATGTCAGCAACTCAATTCATAAATGACTAATTAGCATATGTAAGAGAAATCAAAGCGAACACTAATTAAATAGTGCATCTGACCTTCTTTTCCAGTTGCGCTTCGACAACTCTTTACAGCTTCACTGAATTAGTTAAATAGGGACATGACATGTACTTTACTTCTGTACCAGCAGTCACTTTGTCAAAGAAGATCAGTTTATCACCTTTTTAATGTATCCGCATGATGTGATTTGTTGACTGTGATGGATCATCTCTCTGCAGTAGGTTTCAAGTATCTGCAGGCGGATTTTCATTTAAAAAAACACAAAAAAACAACGTTAAACCTATGGAAAGAAGGAGATGAATCTCTGATGGAAGATTTGGAAAATGACCAGCAAGGATGGAAAGTTTGGATTTGAAACATGAAAAAAACTGTGGTGTGGTCCTTTACAGATACTCTGAACCCAGCAAATATCTCTTCTGTCGTCTTTCCCTAGAGAAACAGAGGTCAGAGGTACAGCTTCTATGACATCACTGAGTCAGTCAGCTCGACCCTGTCAGTCTTCATCATGACCCAGGATATGTCAGAGAGGTCATGATCTTCAGAGAACCGGTCGCTGTATTTAAAAGCGTACCGTCTTCACTGACCTGGAAAACTTTCACATCTCAGTTTATTTCAATGGAACCAAACTTCAGAAAAATGTCACATCGGCTTAACCAGCTACAGTCACACACGCTGCCACAGCAGTGCGGTGCCTGCAGCCACATCAGTAGGTTGGCTGCGTGTAACGTCCGGTCATGATGTTAATTCGCCGCCTGCAGCAGCGACGTCAAACTGCATCAGCAGCAGGAGGTGACAGTGCGGCTGCATGATGACACAGTGCCGACATCGCAGGATGATTAATTACTATCACTGATGATGATAATACTTTCACTGCTGTTATTTTACATCGGACTTTTGATCAACTGCAGTTTGCAGGAAGTTGTCTGATGTCGTAGAACTTCATCAGCTCAGGTCTTTAATTTGTAGCCAGACAATAGAGCTTGTCTAATTAGAATTTTAGGAAGTGAAACTTAAACTCCTGATACTTTCAGAACATACTGCTGCGGTTGGTTGGTCTTTCTATCCAATATTTTAAAAAAGAATGAGATATCAATACAACGATTGGTCAGATCCATCACCAGGACAAAATTTCCTCTTGTACACAAGAAATATCAAATGTAGTGGACAGATCATCATAAAATTGCCATGCACATTGTAAAATCCCAATCCTGCTCCCCAGAGAACCTCATGACTCTTTGACCTTTCGTACAGTGTCATCCTCAGGACAAACATCTTAAGGCTCTAAGAATAGCTAAATCATCAGGAGTCGTGTGCACCAGCTTTTCAAACTTAGTAAGTGTGAGATTTATTATCACTGAATTAAGGTTGCATCACATGAACTGGTTCTTAAGAAGAGATTTACTAAATATTTATACTCTACTAACAGCCAGGTGTAACTGTCAAGCAGATGATTAAACCAACTAACTAAGGGTGCAACGGTTCTGAAGCCAAGACCGAAATTGTGACACAAATGTCCATGGAAAAGAATTTAAACATCTAAAGTGCTGAAAACGTTTGCACAGTAGTGTTTTGACATGCCTCAAAACTGACATCATACAATCTGACACAGACTGACACCACAATTTTATTAGATTCATGTTACACAGTATGACATGGACCTATAAGGTTGCTGCAATCACACAGTGTGTAGAGGCCTTAACAGGTCGATAGGTTGCTTCCACCACACTAAACTACATGAATACTAACTGATGCAGACATGTAGTATTTGTCCATGTATGCATATAGAAATTACATTCTAAAACTGAAAAGATGATGCAACAGAATCAAATATCCAATAGATTTTTGTATTTGGGGGTGTAATGAACACCTCTATGAGATGCTAGTAACTGTTAGCCTGGTTCCTTTGATCTGGATGTAGTTACTGTGTATTTTAAAGTTGTGCTGTTGTGCTCTGACAGCAGCTGGCAACGCTTCCCCTCCTCCTCCTTAAGTTTTGGCTCTGAATCAGACATTTTAAACGTGTGTGGATTAGTTTTAATTGCAGCTCCTATAGCGAACTGAACGCCTCCCACTGTGGCCCTCATTCATATTCAACAAACTACCTTGGTCTTTACGAGTCATTTAATTTTCCACCCAGACTTCAAATCACATTTATTAAGTTTTGTTCTCCCCTTAGGTACAATACAGGGATCTGTCAGTGAGGTGAGGAAACTCCTTGTGTCTTCTATGTAAATCAACTCGTTCATTAGATTAAAAACTAAATAACACAAAGATTTCAGTCAGTGTACTATCTTAATAGGATATGTACAGCTGTCTGCCAGGAAATCCAAGTAATCAGTCCTCTGAATGTGTCAGTGTTTACATCAATATTAGATGAACTCATAACTGTAGTGGTATTAACATTAATTTACATCAAATTTAAAACAGTTTTTACATCATTGAGGCACTACGAATGCGCCTCTCTGCTCTGACTCATACAAACTGTCATCTCTCAGTATGTAGTTTTTCTATGAACAGATTGGACAGTCTAGCAAGTAGGAGGAATCAGAGATGAACTCCAATGTAATGCTATCATGATATTCTTCCCGTGATAACGATATATAACGCAACAATGGCAATAATGCGATACACAATATATCACAAAGAAATAATATGTGATATATCACAATATTTCAAAAGTATTTCAAAGAGCAGGAACTAGTCAGATAATATATAATGCTTATCAACAGTACATTATTTTCACAGTAAAGAAATGCCACCAAGTATAAATATCAGAACACTGCTAACTGTAGCCTCAGTTTGTGCCACTTGCTAAATTCTTGACCAGGTCCTCCGAAAGGTCTCATGTGACACTGATTGCTCTTCACTGTCTCCCCATCAAATTCAGAATCCAATTCAAAGTTCTTGTGATCACCTATAGAGCTCTGCGTTGTCAGGCACCTGCCTACATTAGAGATCTACTGTGGACCTATGTTACCAGCAGGTCTTCTGATCAGGGTTTGCTGGTTCTTCCTAGACCTAGGCTTAAAACTAAAGGAGACTGTGCTTTTGAGGTTGTGGCTCCTAAATTTTGAAACTCTCTCCCATTGGATTTAAGATCTATGGACTCTGTGGACACCTTTAAAAAGCAGCTCAAGACCCATTTGTTCAGACTTGCCTTTGTGTCATTTTTCTATTTTCTATTTATTCTGTTTTTATTGTTTTATGTCTGTTTGTATGTTTACGCTTTATTTCCTCTGTGAAGCACTTTGTGACGTTTCTGCTGTTGAAAGGTGCTATATAAATATATATAAATAAAGTTACTTACTTACTTGTTCTCACACAAAGCTGCTGGTTGTGTTATTAAGCCTGATTAGAGACAACAGAGAGGCGACGTCTGTGGCAGTAAACACAACACACAACCCGCCCTAACATTGCCATAACTAACTGTGCTATATTCAGAGCTTTACACGATATTCAGGGCTGACAACGGTAACATAAAGTAACATTAACATGATAAACAGCAGGGCTTATGTACTGACACTCCCACACAGACACACACTTTAGAGAGCCTCTTGTAGAGCTGCTAGCTGAGCTACAACAAAGGTGCCACACAGAAACTTTTTCAAAGGTTCATGAATGTGTTTCTAGTGACTGTCAAAGCTCCAGTGGACTCTGTGCGTCTCTAACATTGACACGGAGAGTCTGACAGTAGCTCAGTGGCTCATGGCTGGTTATTTTGCTTGCATTTCTTCGAAATATTGACCTACAATTGCCATCCATCTGACTGTCACCAGTCTGTTCAGCGCCTCCATGAGGAGGTGGAGGGTAGTGGTGCTCTAGTAATGGTAAGTCAAAGTAGCTGAATCAATTCTGAGTCCTGTGTTTAAAATAAATGTATCGATACTTAGTGCCAGTGTATCGATAACGTATCACAAGTGGAATTATTGCAATATGTTGCAATATCGATTTTTTTGTCCCATTCCTACTAACAAGGTTTTCCGTGCAGCCTTGGCATCCGAGGCATCGTCCTCCCACTCTGATGGCTGTTTGGCTGCGGTCCAGGCTCCGTTTTACCCGGCAGCTCCTCTCATGTTTCTGTTTGAGAGATGCTCACAGCAGGTGACAGAGACGCTGCCAGAGCTGATTTCTGCTTTTGAGAATTTATTATTAAGAAGTACCTTTCAATCATTTGTCAAACAGTCTTGTAATCCATCTAATTCTTTGGTCCAGTGTGAGATATCTCAAGATGTACAAGTTAGATTTTCTACACATGACAAAGTGTGAAGACGTAGGTTTATGTCACCAAGGTGCCACAGGTTGGAGGAAACTACTACTGAGCCTAATGAAAGAATATTTTTTGTATTTTCAGACAATCATTAATCATTTCTATGAAGTTTGCTTGCATGAACACGTTGGTAAATGCTGGTTTCAACTCAATAAATGCCACCCTTTGGCAAGTTTTGACCATAAAATTGCCATCAAATTGGCTACTTGTTCCACTCCGTCTGTAGGCAAGTTTCATTCACAGAAATGTCAGCCAAGAGTAATAAAAGAAGAATTTCACACTGCAAAGCTTGATGTTGGAAATACCAAATTTAGCTGTGTCAGTAGTTCTATTAGGGGACCAGAAATAATGTAATACCAAAAGCCCTATCATCAAAGAGCTCTACTGTGACAGAAATCAAGAAGGAATGATTTGACTTGTATGGTTTGAACATAGTGTTGTAAAGTTGTTATAAACAGAATTAGCTTTTCATCCAGTCCTTTACATCTGGGATCAAACCACCAACCTTCTGATTAGTGGACGACACGCTCCACCTCCTGAACCACAGCCATCCAACCAAGTAGTGTAAATGGGATGAGTTCTATAAATGGGGATAATGGTGCACACTTCCATACAGTGTCTCCCTGAAGGTATTCAGAGTGATGGACGTGGTTATGTAAAGAAGGAAAAAGGAGAGTTTGAAAGAGAAGTCGGATGTTGCCCACCCCCCCAATTCAAATGCTGAGTGATCACAGGTTGACACACATCAACCGGATTTGCACATCCTGAACCAGGACTACTACTTCAGTCTGTATGACGTGTCCTGTGTGACACACCACAACATGGCCGGCGGGTGTTTCTCAGTGAATCAGAAAAGATAATTGGTAGTGTCAGTCCAGAAATACTGCCACATACTGATATGAAGATGAACCTCTGATAATATAAATGACCTTTTCTCTGATGCTCAGGTGTTTGATGTGAAGCAGCGGCAAAGTGAATCAGCTAACATAGTCCAAGTCTCTATAAGTCATCATCTCCGCAGATCAAAAACCAGCGTGATTTATTAAGAACATCTTGTTAATGATAGAAGAAGAAGGAGAGCATGTATTTCAGCTTTCAGTGACTTTGTCCTCATTCTCGCAGATACATGTATTCACGAGTCACTGCTTTTACATTATATTTACATTATTGTCAATGGAATACTTTGCCTCTGATGATTTATTTAACACTGCAGATCACACACACACACACACACACACACAAGTAGGTTAAGTATGTTTAACCACAGCAGACATTAATGACTCTGGGACGTACTGTATGTTGACTTGAACATTAAAGTGAGGAGAAAGGATGGAAGAAGGAAGGAAGAAGAATAGGTTTTATATTTAGAGGGCAAGTCAGAACATTTACATCAAAAACTGAGTGGAAACACAAGATAAAAAACGAATAAAACAAAACAAGAATAAGTGAAATGGGTGGGTCTGGATTGACTTCTGTAGCCTTGGTTGCTAAGGTTGCTAACGTTGTTGCGAAGGTTTTTCCATGTGTTGTTTACGTTGTCCGCTGTTCCAGCTCCAACATGTACGGATGTATTCGAGAAGCTGAGATTTCGAGTAAAGAACGAGAAAAAGTATGAAATCCTTCTAAAAGGATAAAGTTTGTTTCATGGTTTGTTGAAGAGGCATCCGGAATTGGCGGTAGTGTCCCAAGACGCAGCTTCCAGGAGCTGGCCAATCAGAACAGAGTGGGCTCATCGGGAGGAGGCCTTAAAGAGACAGGAGCTAAAACGGCCTGTTTCAGACAGAGGCTGAACTGAGGTGCTGCAAAGGGCCAGTATGAGTTAAATAAGGAGTTTTTAAAACTGTAAATCTTTCAAAGGTATTCCAGTAGAGGCCCTGATTAAAAATATAGACTTGGAAATGTGCAAGATATGTCCCCTTTAAATTTAAAAAGTAGATGGTGCAACACAGCTAATGAGCTACAGTGGCATCCTCCACTTTGGGCTCTCCAGCTCTCCGTCCCCTCAAAGTCAGCACTGTCAAGACAGCTTGCTGTTGGTCAACGATGCAAATTTATGGGTCAAAACTCACCAAATATAAATTTCAAGTAAATCTCCTGATCGCTGCTATGCCTTTGGAACCAAATTTTGCCATTTTAAAAACTGGTGTGTCCAGACTTTCAGTCTCAGCTGAGGGAAAGTTGGCAAAGAAAAGGAAGATGTGATAAACGCTGGTGTTTTGTAACATACCCAGGCATTGCCTTGTCTTCCTCAACTGTAGATAAAATATTCATGTTCTGCTGCCACTCACTGCCACAGTGCTCCATTCCACCTGAAAAACTGAAAAGGAAGAGATAAAAGAGCAGGTGATGTGTTAGGCTATAAGTCTAACATCTCAGGTTTGAATATGTGACCCCTGTCTGTCCAAGCAACTGATTGAAACCCATCAGGATTTGTTCGGATTAGAAGAGACACATTTAGAAATGTGCTTTAAACTTGTGGTACATTTACTATTAAAATGGTATCTAAATGAATAAGTTATATTAGGTTCTGCTAAATTCTAGTTTGTGTCATTTATTGTGTAGAGAGATGAAAGCAAGTATGTCGAGAAGAAATCAGACAAGATAACAGACAAGATGAAATAAAGACCTGAGTGTGTGTGTGTGTGTGTGTGTGTGTGTGTGTGTGTGCCTGTGTGCCTGTGTGTGCTGAAAGGGTTTGCCCTCATCTCCATGACAATCCACACTCATCGCCCCATCTGTCCGACACACACGCACACACTTGTGACTTCATACAGTGCTGTTAGTCACACACAGTGAGGGGGTCGTGGCAGATGTAGTGGGATAGAAGAAGAAGCAGAGGAGGAGGTCATTGTTGGCTTTTTGACTCACACACACACACACACACACACACACACACACACACACACACACACAGAGCAGATGGGCTTCTTATAACAAAGACTGCTGCTGCTGCATCCACTAATAAACTGACTGTTCCTCTTAGAGAAGTGAGTTTATTCCAACATATCTGAATCTAAATGTTTGAATAGATTTGTAATTATTCTAAACTTGAGTTTTATTTGATCTGAATAATCTGAATGCAGGAGTGGAACTTTTATCATTCTATTGATGTTATCAGGGTTATTTGTCAGATCAGGATTATCAAGAAGGGCAAGAGACGTTTTGCCTTTCATGCAGAAGGCGTCTTCAGTTCAGAAGAGGAACTTCTTCTGTCTCTATAGTTTCTTTTCTCCCCATTTAATATTTCAACCGACAATGGCCTGAGGGGAAACTTTTCATTTTTGTGTAAAAGTGCTGATATTAGAAAAGACAAAGATTATACTCTATGAACGATGAAACGATGAATTCCACATATTTGATTTTCCTAACATTCTCCATTACATTATTCTTTTTTCAGATGTAGATTTTAGTTAACATGTATTCCCAACATCTACATTTCACCGTGTTGATATTATTAACTGTTTTGATGTTTTGTCATACAACATAAAGTCAGAAGTCTTCTGTCATGTTATATTGCATTGATTAAAAAAAGGTTCATCCATCGGTCAAAATGACTGGACTCAGCTGACTCTGTGTGTGTGTGTGTGTGTGTGTGTGTGTGTGTGTGTGAGAGAGAGAGAGAGAGAGATTTCACGTGATGTGAAGCACAATTACCTTTCTTTGTCTCTTTCAGCTGTTGTCCTTTGATTTCACCCCCTTCGTGTGTGTGTGTGTGTGTGTGTGTGTGTGTGTGTGTGTGTGTGTGTGTGTGTGTGTGTGTGTGTGTGTGTGTGTGGACTATAAACGGACTGTTAAGTGCAAAAACTGGTATAAGTTATTATAAGTGGAAAATATAAGGGATGAATGACCTAATAACGAAATGTCTTGTTAGTTGCAGGTGTTGAGATTGACATTTTATTATGTCAGATACTTGGAAACACAATGGTGTATGATGAGGTGATGAAGAGCGTCCTTACACAGGCAGTGTGTGGGCTTACATAGTAAATAGTAGTAGCAGGTGTCTTTTAATGTGCGTTATATGCCACTCCTGTGTGTGTAGCTCTTTATCATTCTTGACAACTGCTGAGATTGTGATTTTTCTGACCAATAATTGCAAAGTGTGACAGATATTAGGGTTATTTTGCCAAGCGCATCACAAACTTATCTTGTTTCTGCATGAAAAGGCTTCATTGGCCTGAATCCTGGAAGTCTTAAATGAGAGATTTGAAGTTGATGAGTTTAAAGCAATCATTCCATCTAGTGTCTACTGTCATTTACACTCTGACGAGATACTTGCTAGCTACTCGTCTATAACTGACATGAAGCATTGTTTCTGGTATCGTAATGTAAAAAATGACTCACCGCTCTGTTGGTCTTTTATAACCAAGCGAAGAGGAAACTGTCCGCCCATTTGTCCAAACATACAATCATACAGAGTGGTGTTACATCATCCACAAAACTATCTTTGGCTGCAAAAGGTGAAAAGATGATATGAAAGTTTCCACATTATCTCCACCACCTGCTGCTGTTTGATCATCACCTGATATAGATTTAACATCAAACCTTCTTCCTAATATATTCTGCCTGCAATCCATTTAAACAGATTGGCTAGAAGAGACAGCGCACCCCGGTGACCTTTTGTAACGTATAAACATCTACTCCTCCACTGCCCTTGAACATGAGCAGATCAAACCTAGAGTAACTGAAACCCCCTGTGTGTGAAGAGCCTTTAAACCCAAATCAAAGAGCATTTACTGTAGATCACAAAAGGACACTGAAACGCTCCATTCAGATCATCAAAGGACACTAAAGAGGCACTATTTCATGGAATCACAGCAAACCAGACCCCTTGCTCTGATATAATGATTTTTTATTGGCTTCAGAAGTAATTAGTTAATTTGTGTGATTTCAAAATGTATTAAAAAACTATTTTCACTGAGAAGATGGATCTCATTAGTCTGTTAGTCTTTTTTGCTTTTTCTCTCTGTTGTAAAATAACAGCAGTTCACATTGAGGAGCATCAGCCTGCAGCAGCTCTGTGTTCCTGTGGAAATGGTTTAATTATATCTGAAAGTGATATCTGAAAACAACACGGGAAACCAGTCTGTTAACCAGTCTGTTAGGAGATCTGTGTGTTTTACTTCACATGCAGCAACATTATG